>NC_045426.1:635430525-635730525 GCF_902635505.1 Sarcophilus harrisii | reverse complement strand
CTATAATTTTCTTTCTCCATTTTCATCCTACCTGGTTTAGGTATCAGTACCATGTCTGTGTCATAAAAGGAATTGGGTAGAACTCCTTCAATCCTTATTTGTTCAAATAGTTTATATAGCATTGGAGTTAATTGTTCTTTAAATGTTTGGTAGAATTCACATATAAATTCATCTAATCCTGGGATTTTTTCTTAGGGAGTTGATTAATAGTTTGTTCTATTTCTTTTTCTATTTAAACAATTTACTTCTTCCTCTGTTAATCTGGGCAACCTATATTTTTGGAGGTATTCATCCATTTCGTTTAAGTTATCAAATTTTTTGGCATAAAGCTGGGCAAAGTAACTCCTAATTATTGCTCTAATTTCCTCTTCATTAGCGGAAAGTTCTCCCTTTTCATTTTTAAGACTAACAATTTGAATTTCCTCTTTCCTTTTTCTAATCAAATTTACCAAGGTTTTTTTTTTTTACTTTCAATTTTATTAATCTCTCCTTTTAGTTTTAGAATTTCAAGTTTAATATTTGATTTTTTAAAAATGTGCTCTTTTTCTAGCTTTTTTAGTTGCAAGTCTAATTTATTGACTTTCTCTTTCTCTATTTTATGCAAACAGACCTCTAGAGATATAACATTTCCTCTTATTACTGCTTTGGCTACATGCCACACATTTTTGTATGTCATCTCACAATTGTCATTCTCTTGAATAAAATTATTAGTTGTGTCTATAATTTTCTGTTTCACCCATTTATTCTTTAGGATGAGATTATTTAATTTCCAACTACTTTTTGGTCTATTTTCCGCTGGCTTTTTATTGAATGTAACTTTTATTGCATTGTGATCTGAAAAGGATAGATTTATTCCTTTTGCCTTTCTGCATTTGATTTTGAGGTCTTTATGTCCTAATACATGGTCAATTTTTGTATAGGTTCCATGAACTGCCAAGAAGAAAGTGTTCTCCTTTCTTTCTCCATTTACTTTACTCTAAAGATCTATGATACCTAACTTTTCTAGTGTTCTATTTGCCTCTTTAACTTCTTTCTTATTTATTTTGTGGTTTGATTTATCTAGTTCTAAGAGTGCAAGGTTGAGATCTCCCACTATTATAGGTTTTCTATCTATTTCTTCATGTAGCTCTCTTAACTTCTCCTTTAGGAATTTAGATGCTATACCATTTGATCCATATATGTTTAGTATTGATATTTCTTCATTACCTATGCTACCCTTTAGCTAGAGATAGTGCCCTTCCTTATCTCTTTAATAAGATCAATTTTTGCTTTTGCTTGATCTGAGATCAGTATGGCTACCCCTGGTTTTTTGACTTCACCTGAAGCATAGTAGATTCTGCTCCAGCCTTTTACCTTTACTCTGTGTGTATCGCCCTGCTTCAAGTATGTTTCCTATAAACAACATACTGTAGGATTCTGGCTTTTCATCCAGTCTGTTATCCACCTCTACTTTATGGGGGAGTTTACTCCATTCAAATTTTTTATTAAAATTATTAATTCTGTATTTCCTGCAACCTTGTTAACCCCAGAGTATGCTTTTATCTTTCCTTTCCCCCTTACCCCTCTCCCCAGTATTAAATTCATGAGCACCACTTGCTTCATGAAAACAACAAAAAAAATGCTGCAGTCTGCTTATGGGGTAGTGAGGTATTTCCAAGGTGCCTCTACAGATAACAGAAAGTGGCAGCAAAGTGACAAGGAAAGACAGCGGCTGTGCTAAGATTAGCAGTTGCATGCTGAGATAGTGCTGAATCCATCCCAGTGCTGAGTGGGTTTAGCCAGGTTCAGAGAGACTGTAGCATTTTGGGAGGGGAATAGTCCATTCCCCTCCTGTTTTTATAGATTCTCTGTTGATCTACTGGCTTGCTGCCAGGGCAGAGGAGCCAACACTGTGGTAGAGGTTGCCCCACAGGTTTTCTGCCAGCTGAGACCACACACCACTCCCCTCCAGTCTGCTCAGCATGAGCTGTTTCCCATGCTCTCACTGCTTATCTACCTGCATCTGTGCCTGTCCATGCCTTGTTCCATCCCACGTGTGAGCAAAAACATCTTTTCTGGCAAATTTCAAGATTATCTTCTATTGACAATGTGTTGTACTCCCAATATTCGTGGGTTCTGACAGTCAAGCACTAATTCAGAGGCTAAGTTTCAAAAAAGTAGTTTGAGAGTAGAGGAGAACTCAGAAAGATGCAAATGTCCTCTCTGCCGTCTTGGCTTTACCCCCACTACTGATCATTTTAAGAAAAACTCCATTTATTCCTATACTCTCTACTGTTTTTCATTGGAATGGGTATTGGATTGTGTCAAATGCATTTTCTGCATCTATTGAAATAATCATGATTTTTGTTACTTTGGTTATTGTAATAGTCAATTATGATAATATTTTTTCTATTATTGAACCACCCTGCGTAACTGGTATAAATCCTTTTTGGTCATAGTGTATTATCCTGGTGACAACTTACTGTGATCTCTTTGCTAATATTTTATTTAAGATTTTTACATCAATACCCATTAAGGAAATTGGTCTGTACTTTTCTTTCTCTATTTTGACCCTATCTGGTTTAGGTATCAGCATCATAATATGTGTAATAAAAGGAATTTGGTAGGAATCCTTCTTTCCATATTTTTCCAAATATTTTGTATAGTATTGAAGTTAATTGTTCTTCAAATGTTTGGTAGAATTAACATGTAAATCCATCTGGCCCTGGAGATTTTTTTCTTAGGGAGTTGATTAATAGCTTGTTCTATTTCTTTTTCTAAAGTGGGACTATTTAAATAATTCATTTCCTCTTCTATTAATCTGAGCAATCTATATTTTTGTAAGTATTCATCCCTTTTATTTAGATTATTAGATTTTTTTGGCATAGTTGGGTAAGATAACTATTCATTATTGCTCTAATTTCCTCTTTCTTAGTGGAAAATTCACCCTTTTTATTTTTATATTAACAATTTGATTTTCTTCTTTCCTCTTTTTAGTCAAATTAACTAAAGTTTTGTCAATTTTCTTGATTTTTTCATAAAACCAGCTCTTAGTTTTGTTTATTAGTCCAATAGTATTTTTATTTTCAATTTTATTAATCTATCCTTTATTTTTAAAATTCCAAATTTGGTATATAATTGTGGATTTTAACTTGTTCTTTTTTTAGCTTTTTTAGTTGCATGCCCAATTCATTGATCCTCTCTTTCTCTATTTTATGCAAGTAATCATCTAGAAATATGAAACTTCTCCTAAAAACTGCTTTTGTTGTATCTGATAAATTTTGATATGTTGTCTCATTGTTTTCATTCTTTTGGGTGAAATTGTCAATTGTGTCTATGATTTTTTTTTTGTTTGTTTCACCCACTTATTCTATAGAATTAGATTATTCAGTTTCCAATTAATTTTTGGTCAATTTTTCCCTGGTCCTTGATAACATGTAATTTTTATTGCATCATCATATAAAAATGTATTTACTATTTCTATATTTCTGAATTTGATTTTGAGGGTTTTATGCCATAATATATAGTCAATATATGGTCAGTTAGATTCCATGAACCAGCAAAAGAATGTGTACTCCTTTCCATCTTTATTCAATTTTCTCCCAAGATCTATCATACCTAACTTTTCTAAAATTCTATTTACCTCCTTATTTCTTATTTATTTTGTAATTCAATTTATCTAGTTCTTGTAGTATAAACTTGTATAGTTCTGTTGTCTATCTCTTCTTGAAGCTCTCTTAATTCCTACTCTAGGAAGTTGGATTTTATACCACTTGGTGAATATATGTTTAGTATTGATATCTGACGGTGCCCTTTAGGAAGATTATCTCTTTTAGTTAGATCTATTTTTGCCTTTACTTTATCTGAGATCAGGATTGCTATCCTTGATTGTTTTTTACTTCAGCTGAAGCATAATAGATTCTGCTGCAGTCTTTTATCTTTACTCTGTATGTATCACTCTGCTTTAAAAGTGTTTCTTGTAAACAACATATTGTAGGATTCTGGCTTTTAATCCAGTCGTTATCAGCTTCCGTTTTGTGGGAAAGTTCATCCCATTCACATTCACAGTTGAAATTACCAATTCAGCATTTTCCACTATCTAATTCCCCAAGTTATCCTAAGTTATATTTTTCTCTTTCCTTTAGCCCTTTCCCTACTCACCAATGTTTTTTTTTTTTTTTTTTATCACTACCTCCCTCAATCTGCCCTCCCCTTTTATAGCCCTTCCCCCTTTTTTATCCCTTTCCCCTTTTACTTCTGTTCTCTTCTATTACCTCCCCCTTTGCTTCTTCCTTTCTGCTTCTACTTCCACATAGGATGAAACAGATTTCTATACTAAACTAAATATGTCTGATATCCTCTCTTTGAGAAAAATCCAATGAGATTAAAGTTCAAACAATGCTCATCTCCCTCCCTTCTTTCCCTCAACTCCCATTAAGTCTTTTTTTTGCCCTATGATATGATTTGCCCCATTTTACCTCCCCTTCCCTCTTTTTCTAGTATAATCCCCTTTACACCCCATATCGTCTTTTTTATCTCATCACAGTAAAGTCAAATTATACCTGTACATTCTAAGTATACCCCTAACAAAGATACAGTTCTCAAGAGTTCAACATGTCATCTTCCCATATAGGGATCTAAACATTTTAACCTTTAAAACATAGTTTTTTCCCTTCCCTTTTTGCCTTTTTATTTTGAGTTCTGTATTTGAAGATCAAATTTTCTGTTCAGCTCTGTTCTTTACATCAAAAATAAATAAAAATCCCCTATCTCATTGAATGTCTATATTTTCCCCTTGAAAGATAATTTTGCTGGACAGTTGATTCTTGGCTGCAGTTCAAGTTCCTTTGCCCTTCAGAATAATATATTCCAAACCTCTTGATCCTTTAAAGTAGAAGCTGTTAGGTCCTGGGTAATATTGATTATGCCTTATTAATATTTGAATTGTTCTTTCTAGGTGCTTGCAATATTTTCTCCTTGGTCTGATGATTCTGGAATTCAGCTACAATATTCCTTAGAGTTTTCATTTTGCATTCTATTTCAGGAGGTAATTGGTGGATTCTTTCAATGACTATTTACCCTTTGGTTCTAGGACATCAGGGCAGTTTTCCTTGATGATTTCTTGAAAGAAGTTGTCTAAGCTCTTTTTTTCAGTCCAATCATTCTTAGATTATTTTTCTTGGCTCTATTTTTCAGGGTAGTTGTTTTTCCAGGGAAGTGTTTTACATTTTTTTCTTTTATTCTTTTTTCTTTTTCTTTTTTTTTTTTTTTTTTTTTTTTTTTTTTTTTTTTTTTTTTTTTGGTTTTCTTTGACTGATTCTTGATATCTCCTTAAGTCGTTTGCTTCCATTTGTTCAATTTTAATTTTTAGTGAACTATTTTCTTCAGTTAGCTTTTTTAAATCTTCATTTGCATTTGCCAATTGGATTTTTAAATGAGTTATTTTGTTCATTGAATTTTTTTTCCATTTCAGAAATTCTGTTTTTCAAGTAGTTGTTTTCTTTTTTATTTCATCAAAATTATACTTTAAGAAGTGATTTTCTTCAGAGAATATCTGTGTTTTCTTTTCCAGAGCTCTCATTTCCTTTCCCTATTTTTCTTTTAACTCTCTTAAGATCATGAGTGACAGTATGAAGGGGATAAGTATCCACAAGATTAGTCATAGAGCCTTAAATGAAGTAGCAATCATCTTTCTGGCAAATCATGCTGGCTAGAGAGCCCAGAAAAGATGTTACAAATATAAGCTATTGGAGGGAGAAGGTAGAGAGGGAACTAGTAGAATCAGGATAGGTCTATCATAGGAGATGGCACTTGAGTTGAGCTTGGGAATATGAGGATTCTCCCTAGCAGGGATGAAGATAAGAGACAGTTTGCCCAAATTTAAAGTCACAGTAGAATGTCAATATATGAAGACTGGCAAGAAGGCCAACTCAGCTGGAGTGAAGAAGGGGAGCAATATATTATTATAAGGTTGGGCAAGTAGAGTCAGAAGGACTTCGAATGCATGCATTGTCAGTATTATATAAGAACTCAGTTTTTCTGATTCAGAAGCTTATCACAGAATGCTTACCACTCCTCTCCTCATTGCCGGTCCTTTGTTGTCTGATCTCACATTCAGTTTTGTTCTGTTTTTTAATATTCTATAGTTAAAGGTATTTCTCACCTCTGACATTCCATCATCTAAATTCTAAAATCTATATTCCATAGTGTCCCCCAATTCTGATAGTCTATAGAGTTTTTCCAAATTCTTATATTGCTCAGACCTTCTAATAAAGGAAGCCACAAACCTTCTAATTTAGGAATAGCTTCTCCACAAGATACCTCTGTCTGGGTCATCAAGACAGAGCCAATAGATTGTATCTACCTTCTAAGCCAGGAAAGAAAAGAGCTCCAACATTCTCCTACAATAAACATTAGGAAATTTTGTAGTTCTTTTAAGAGAAAATGCTGACAAAAGGATAAACTATGAAAATAGCCCTATTAAATAGAAACCTGAAACTCCTTTGTTGGAGCAGTGGTGAGAAAGGTGGGGGCTAATGAAGTAGAATGAAGGAGGAAGCTCCAGAAGCTTTTGTTCTCAGTTTCAAGATTCTTTAACATTGTTCCTGAAATCAATGTTAAAAATAAAAAGAGAGAAAAGAGGATGAAATCAAAATGGCAATGTGTTAAGGCTAGGAATTCATGAAACTGGAAAAAAAAAACATCATTTATTTTAGACACTCCAAAAAGTTTGGGTTTTTAGTCCCATTGCACTGTGCCAGAAAAAAAAAAGATGCTTCTCATAAAAAGAATCTTCTATCTTTTCTGTTGATTTCTCCCCATTCTAAAGGGCCCCAGTAGGTAGAACATATGAGACTTACTGAAAGGGAATAAGATATATATGTGAAGAAAATTTATCCTCAAAGTCTCAAACACAGAATGTTAGTGTGGGGGAAAGGACCTTCAAACTTGGAATACAGGCTATCAAAGCTGGAAAGAACCACAGAAATCAAAGTGTACAATCTCCCTATTTTAATGACAAAGGTCTAGATTAGAGCAGTAACTTGTTCAAGGTCCTGCCACAAATCAGTGGCATAGAGGCTAGAACACAAAACTCTTATTACCAAACTTAAAAAAAAAAATAAAAACTATTGCAACACTTCAGGGCAGAAATGCCATATTAAGCAACCAAGTCCCCAATCAACAACTTGGAGAAATGGGCTCTGTGTTAGGTAATCTGAGTTTTAGTTCAAGTGCTGCCTCTTACTGGCTCTGTGGCCTGAAACAATTAATGTCCTCTATGTAAGCCTCAATTTCCTCATCTGTAAAATGAAAAGTTTGGACTAGATGATTTCTAAACATCCTTCCAGCCCTAAAATTTTTAAATTTTAAGGATGTTGTTCAGATAATTATTCATTAATTTGGTAACTAAGATTTACAGTGGGAAGAGCACTTGCCCTAGAATCAGAAAAATCTGAGTTCAAATTCAGACTCAGTCATTTCCTAGCTATGTAATCCTAGGTAAGTAGACTCTATCTGCCTCAATATCACCATCTCTAAAATGAAGACAGTAATAGCATATACCTCCCTGAATTGTTATTATGATCAGATGAGTTGATATTTATCAAGTGTTTTACAAACTTTTAAATGCTATATGTATATATATATATATATATATATATATGATAGCTACTATAATTGTTATTCAAAACCAATTACTAAATATTACTTGTATCCAAGACAATACCAGTGTATACAGAGACAAAACAAAGTGGTCAGGCAGAGGCTGGATTTGTCGTAGTGAGCATTCCTTTAGCATTAGGTTGGACTAGATGCTCACTGAGGTCTCTTTCAAGTCAGAGAATCATAGATTTTGAGACTTAGTGTCCTCACAGAGCATATATTATCCTGTCTAAGTGACACAGTGATAAGAGTGCTGTACCTTGAAAGAAGACTCCTCTTCTTGAGTTCAAATCTGACCTCAGACATTTACCAGCTGAGTGACCCTAGTCAAGTCTTTTAACTTTGTTTGCCTCAGTTTCTTCATCTATAAAATGAGATGGAGAAGGAAATGGCAAACTACTACAGTATCTCTGCCTAGAAAATCTCATAAGGGGTCATGAAGAGTCAAACATGAATGGAAAAAAAAAAAACCAACAGTAATAATAGATAAGGAAATAAAAGAAAAGTTGAAGAGGTAGAAAAAACTAATAATATACAATATACATACAATAGGGAAGAATCAAGGAAAGCTTCATAGAGATGATGTGATTTAAGCTGAACTTTGAAAAAGAAATGAATTTTAAAAGAAAGAGAGAAGATAACAGTATATTCTAAGAATAAGAGATACCCTGTGTAAAGATAGAGAGGCAGAATGCCTTAGTGGATAGAATGTTGACCTTGGAGAAAGAAAGATACAATTTTAATTTTTTCCCTGTTACTCATTAACTCTGAGCTAAGTCACTGAACCTCTTTATGCCTTTGTTTCCTTATCTATATAATGAGGTTAGACGAGATGGACTCTAAGGTCCCTTCTACATCACAATATGTGATCCTCTGTTTCTGGAGTTCAGAGCAAAGCAATAAGGGACAATAGAGATAGTACTAGGAAATAATCAAGGGTAGGTGAAATAGTTGATGCCATATTGAAGGGATGGCAGAATCCAATGAAGGTTAGGAGGTGTTTGTTTAGTTTTAGCTAATATAATACTAAATAGTAATTTAGTCAGTGAGATGGGAAGAGATAGAAAATGGAAAAAAGGGAAATATGCTAAATTGGTGGTAATGGGATTCAAGATTCTGAAAGAGCATTTGGCTTTGGATAAGAAAAGAAACACTTGTCACTTATCAAGTAGAACACATGAGAAGATAATATGGATATAGATATGGATATTAAGTAACAACAATTTGCCCATCACTGTCATTTATTCTCTCTATGCTTCACTTGCCCAGTCTATAGATCAGGAAATGTTATAAGACATAGATTTAGATTGAGAAAGAGACCTTGGAGACCAGCTGATTCAGAACACTTATAGATGTTAAATAATCTACCCAGTTAACAAGTCAAGTCAACAATCAAGAAAAGATATGTGTCAAGAAGTACATCAAGTAGAATTTGAATCTAAGTTTGAATTCAAACCCCCAACTTCAGATTCCACACCCAGTCCTTTTCCACTATAAAATACATTGAGCTTCAGTGAAGATCAAATGAGGGAATGATCATAAAAAATATTTTGGTAGTCTCCATAAAGCAAACAATCAGGTATGGCCAAATAAAATTGAACTTAGAAGAGACCTACCTCAAGTCACCAGGTATTCGAGGGATTGTAGACAAAAATATGTAGACAGATTTTAGAAAGAAAAGAAGAATTATTCCCTATCCTTGAGGAGGTGCTCAATGCTGGTCAGAGGTTGTATGATTCACACTCATGAATCATGGATGAATAACAATGAATGTCCATCAAGCAATATTCGATAAGATAGACACAAAGTAGTACCAAAGCACTCACCCTACAATTGTGATATGGTGTTTAATCTTAGATGCTCCACTGATTTCATGTGTGACTTTAGGCAAGCCACTTAATGAAAGCTAGCATTTATATAGTGCTTTAAGGTTTGCAAAACACTTTACAAATAGCTCTTTTAATCCTCACAATAATCATAGTATGGAGCTGCTATTATTATCCCCATTTTGTTCTTATTGTTATTTTTAGTCCTTTCAGTCAGTTCTGACTTTTCATGATTTTATTTGGGGTACTCTTAGCAAAGACATTAGAATGTTTGCCATTTTCTTCTCTGCCTCACTTTATAGATGAGGAAGCTGAGATAAAAGCAACTTGCCCAGGGTCACACAGCTAGTAAGTTTTTGAACTCAGGAAAATGAATTTTTCTGACTTCAGTTCTGACATTCTATCCACTGAACCACCTAGATGCTCTCATCCCTATTTTATATATGAGAAAACTGAGACAAAATGAGTTTAACTGACTTAGCTACTGCCAAAGAGCCATAAATGCCAAAAGAGCCATAATTTGAACTCACATTTACTTGACTCCAGGTCCAGAATTCTATTCACTATGTGACCTACTTGCCTCCATCTCCTCTCCTATAAAATGATAGAGCATATAAAATGATGGAATTGGAGGAAGATCTCCAAAATCATCTTCAGCTATGACAATCTATCCATCTATGGACTTGGAGGGAAGACCACTGTCGTCAAATATAAGAAAGACTATCATGCTGCAGAATAAGCTTACCTAATTTGTGTAGCTCTAAACAGCAGAACTTGGATGATATAAAGCAGTCCTAGGATGGCAGAGCTCATCTCAACTTGAAGAAAAGTTTCATAATGATAGAATGGACCATCTTTTAGAAGTAAAGAGCTTCTGTCATTGAAGATCTTTAAGCTGGGTCTGACTATTGGATGAGTAAAGGAAATTTAGATTTCTAGAAGGGATTTGGAGATATGATCTCTCAAGTCCCTTCTAATTCCAAGTTGTTGTGAATCTGTGGATGCTGCGATATAAGGAAAGGGTGACAGGACTAGGGTTGAGTGAAACAAGAAGAGACAGAGGGAGAGACAAAGGAGAGAGGGAGAAAGAAGGATATGGAGAGAAAGGAAGAAAGATATAGACAAAGAAGAAAGAGAAGTCAAGAGATAGAAAGGGGAAAAGAAAAAAGAAGGAAGAGAGATACAGAGGAGACAGGAAAGGAAAGAAGGGAGAGAGAGAAAATAATAGGGAGAGGAAGGGAAAGAAAAAGATCAAGAGAGACAAACAGAGAAACAACTATGGAGAATAAGACATAAGATAAAGAGTTTGGAATTCACATGTTAAAATATGGGGATTGATTATAGGTTCTTGATCAGGAGAGGACAATAAAAGCTGGATTCTGCCCATAATTAGAAAACGATAGTCTCAGAATAAGAAGGAAGCTTAGACAATCTATATAAGGTTTGTCTGGTCCAATTATCATTTAAAAACTGAGGTTTATAGAAGAGAAATGATTTTCCCAGAAGTCTCACAGCTAGGGATTCAAACCTAGCATTCATTCCACTATATCAGTGTTGGCCAAAGTCCAGTCATCCAACTGGTCAGAGAACCTGGCTTATCCTGACAAAAATATGGTACAATCTGAGAACACTGGTTCCCATTAATGAGATTTCTCAGGTCTGTGCCATGTTGCCCTGAGACTGCCCATTGCCAGAGATAACTCAGTTGGCTCCCAAGCTCTGTTTGCCCAACAGTGTCTGTCAAACTCATTCTCCCTGATGATTTTCTCCACCTAAAATCAGATTTAATTTTTTAATGTGATTTCTAATTTAAAATTAAAAAGAAAAAACCCCAAACAGTCATCTTCATCAACACCCGTTAAGCTCATATGGTGTTTGGGAAATTAACTCTGTCACTCTCACAGCAAATGGTTCCAGAGCTGAAGGCAGATTCACAAGCTGTAGAAGAGACTATTCCTGAATCATTGTGTGGGGCAAGACCAAGGCCCACCTGTCAATGCTGAAGTGGAAAGCTACACTTTAAGAGGAAAAAGAAAATGGGAGAGTTCCAGCTTCATATGTCAAGACTGATAGAAGGGGAAAACATCCTTGGACTAGAAGTCAGGAGAGTCAGGTTTGCATCCCTATTTTGCCACTGGCTTAATTTGGAAAAGTTACTGAACCACTCAAGTTTACCCATCAGTGAAATGGGGAGAAAAACATTTACTCCATAAAATTTGCCTGAGAGGTTTGCTTGTTTTCTGAAAATCTTCACAGAAACTTATAGATTGTGACAGCTTAACTCCTTGACCTTGAGCAAACAGGCTCCTTCCTCTGAGCAACGTGATCTTTCTTTTAGGCAAGGAACATTTGCAGACAGATTCACCTTTTCTTTTTTTTAACTTCTTTCCTAGATTTCTTTTTATCAGCTAGATTCTCCCATATGACAACAGAAGGTTTTGTATATATCTCCTCCATATCAGGAGTTACGTTGTTCTTTATATGCTATAAAAATTATGTATGTATATGTATATGTTTATGTATGTATATATGCTTATACATATACTACATATATATTACATAATATCTTCATCATCTTCTATTAGATAACTCATATAATCCAACAACATTTTGACCCATGACATGTCTACAATGTATTTCATCATTAAATTCTTTGCTTTTGTATAAAAACCTGACTTGGGCACCATGAGGAAAAGCTAGACTAACATTAGCCCCCCAAATAGCAACAGAGACTTTGTTTCTAGTGGATACTTCCTACTCTCTAAGCTTCATGATACTGCTCTCTCTTGATTCTCTTTCTACCTGACACTCCTTCTTTCCTGGCTCTTTCTCCAGACCATACCTAATAACTTTACATCTCCCCCATAGGTTTGTCCTATGCCCTCTTCTCTTTTTTCTTTATACTCTCTCTCGGTGATCTCATCAGTAGCTTCCTTGGATTCAATTATCATCTCTACTTAAATGATTCAAAAATCTATTCAGCCCAATCCTCCTGACTTATAGTGTTATCTTACCAATTGCCTATTAGACATCTTGAAATAGATTTCCTGTAGACAACTTAAATTCAACATATCTAAAACATAACTCGTTATCTTTTCTCCAAAAATTTACCCTTTACTTAAAATCCCCATCACTGTCAAGAACACTATCATGCTGTCAATCAACCAGGCTTGCTATCTCAATGTCATTCTTGACCCATCTCTTTCACTCATCTCTACCCCATATCTAATCCCTTCTTTCTACTCACACAGCAGCCACTTTAATGTAGGTTTTTTTTTTATCCCTTCCCATCTAAACTACTGCAATTTTTTTTCTATTCAGTCTCCTGTTTCAAGTCTCTCCCCACTCCAGTCTAATCTCCACTCAACTGCTAAAGTGATCTTTCTAAAGCACAGATCCAATGATGTCACTTCCTTATTCAATAAGCTCTAGTAACTCCCTATTACATTCTGAATCAGATATAAAACTTCTATATAACCTTTAAAGTCCTCCATAAACTGGCCTTTTTGTACTTGTGCAATCTCCTTACAGATGACTTACCTTCATGAACTTATGATAAAGTGACCCTGTCCTGTCCTGTTACACATAATATCAATGTTTTCTTTGTAGTCATTTCATTCATTTCCACTTAACCTTTCCACATATGCTACCATGTCTAATCTGTAGAAAGAAACCTGTGGATCAGCAGCAGGCCAGTACTATGAGCTGTAGCTAATTTATCAGGTCATCCTTCCCACCATACTTTAGTGATGCGTAAACAACCATAAGCTGCACAATCATATCTCTTTCTATACAAGCATAAGTAATATGGCAGATGCTATCTGTTGCTGCCTAGCATTATCAACCTGTATTTTTGTATTTTGTACTTGCTTTCATCCAGGATTAATATGTGCTTCTGTATATAATATGTGCTTCTGTACATAATAATCCCTTTCCTGTTCTCACTTTCTCTGGAATTTCATTTGGCACCTCTTGAAGTAGGTGTTATTCTTGACAACTTTAACAAATCCCATAGTGCCAAATGAAATCTATGCCCACAATTTAGCAGAGAGCCAAAGTTTTGGATTTAGAACTGTAAAAAATCTTAGAGGCCATCTAATCCAAACCCCATATTTTAAAGATGAGGATACTAGGGCCTTGCTAGGTTAAATGACTCTACCAAAACTATCTAGGTATTAAGTGATAAAACTGAAATTTGAACCCAGGTTTTCTGACTCCCAAGATTGCAGTCTTTGCATTATAGAAGAGGTGTATGTCTTATTGGGCAGTTAGTTGGAACCATGGAAAGAACCTTGGGTCTTGAATCAAGAAGACTTGAGTTCAAATACAGCCTCAGACACTTAAAAGCTCTATATATTTATATTTAGATATATCTATAAATGGATAGATAGATATAGATATAAATATATAGATATAAACTCTATATAGTAAACTACATATAGATGTGCGTGTGTGTGTGTATATATATATATATATATATATATATATATATATATATATATCCCCTCAGCTGACAAAGAAGAATAGCCCCTAACTGTAATTTTTGTATAAAGGCCTTAGCACAGATCCTAGCACAGAGTAGGAGCTCTATAAATGCAATAACAGTTGTTCTTGTTGTTGTTGCTGCTAATGGGGCTAAAAGGATTTTGCAAAATATGATATTACCATTTTTGATGACACCATTTGTACTATTGTTCAGGCTGGAAATTTTAAAGTCTTCTTTGATTCTTTTTTTTTCCTCTGCCCTCATAACTAATTAGTCTTGAAGATACCTTCTATATCACCTTTTCCTTTATATTTCTTCCACTAACCTCTTGTTGAGGTTCGTGCTACCTTTCCCATGGATAACTTCACTAATTTCCCAATTCTCTCATACTCTAGGCTCTCTTCTCCCAGGTACCATGTTCCTTCAATACTCTTTCTCCAAAGGTTTAATTCTGATTTTGTCACAGTCTTATTCAAACATCCTCAATGGCTCCCCATTGCCTGCCCAATAAAATCCTTACTTTTCTATCTTTTTTTCTAGGTCCTCTTTTATCTGACTCCAACCTACCTCAATAGGGAATCATACAATACCCCACTTAGGTTCCTCATAGAAAATAGTACTCTATGGTACTGACATCCCCACCTCAGCTTTTAAAAAAACACTTTTTATCCTTCCAAGACCATCTTAAAGGCCACTACTAGCCAATCATTTTCTCTAATCTTCAAAATTAATTCATTTGAATCCAAAATGCAATATTAATTTCCTGCTGTAATAAACATTATTCTCCACTAAGGTGATACACCAATAAAAATGAAGCCTTCCTGCCTTCGGGAAGCTTGCATTCTACTACAATTGAATTGTACAATGTGGATTTGAATTGCTCAAATGGTGTTCTATTAAATTTGGATGGTGTCTCCCATGATATCCATCAAAATCAATCTATGTATGCCCACTGTATATTAAACTTATTCTATCATATATTTCCCAATGATATGCTTTACTCCTTTTTATTTCAAAGTTCCTTCCTTGTTATATGCTACAATTTACTACACCTACCACATGTCTCCCCATTGCCTTCTGTGTAATATAGTCTTTTTCAACCTATTGGAAATCATTGCATTCTATGTCTTACAGCTAATTAACAAAATTGGTAGATTATAGGTATTAAAAAGATAGGCTTTAGTTTCTGAGAAAAGTTTGCTATCTTTATCTGTAAAAGTTATAACATCTTCCTCTAAGGTTTGTATTGAAGGTAAAATTACATGTAAAGTGGCAATTAAGTGAACAAGTAGATAGAGCCCTAGCAATGGATTCAGCAAGAATTGTATTCAAATACAACCTCAGAGACTTATTAACAGTATGATGTTATATGTCATTTAACAACTCTTTTTCTCAATTTCCTTAACTGTAAAATGAAGTTAAAAATAACACCTACTTCCCCAGGATATTCTAAGGTTATGAGACAATAGGAAATGAGACAACATTTGAAAAACACTTACCTGGTACTTATTAGGCACTTAATAAATGCATATTTCCTTCCTACTTTTATACAATAAAACCAATTCTACCAATTCCTTTCCAAGAATTATCTTTGGGTCATTCTTTCATTCTGCTGAAAGTTACTTCTTCTCTCTTTTAGTTTACCTTCTAACATAAATAGTAATAATGATGTGATACAACTTTAATACTATTGATCACTACACAAAGATCTCATTTCTGGGGGACAAACAAATTTGGTTGATAGATGGGAGAAAAACTGTATGGTCTTTAGTAGTGTTTTCTCCCACTTCTATCCTTCCCTAATGGCCACTGAAGAAATAGGACAGGGCCACATAAGACTGAAATCCACTCTGGGAAGTGCTTTGTTTCACAATCTGCCATGACCAAAGAATTCCCTTTACCAAGGGGTTAGTCTAGTTATTATTAATCGATTTAAGATTTCCTAGACTAGTCCTCAGAGAGGGGACCTGATGTACTGCTAGGCCATTCCTGAAGGCCTCCCAGAAATAAGGAGCACAAATACAAAGTTTAATTTAAAAAGACATACAAGATCAATGCACACAAAATTCAGGAAGTGGAATCCTTGGTGGACTCCAAGGTATTTCATATCTGGAACATATTAAAAGCTTATTGCCTGACTGAATGGTAGGACAACATTAGCATCTGGTGCTATTAGAAAAGATGTGTGAGTGTGTGTGTATTTGTATGTGTATGTTTTGAGATGATCAGGGTTAACCAGGTCACACAATTAGTAAGTATTAAGTGTTTGAGGTTTGAATTTTGAATTCAAGTTCTCCTTACTCTAGGGCCAGTGCTCTATCCAGTGTGCCATCTAATTGCCCCACCTGAGCTGATTTTTAAAGGAAGTTTGGGATCATAAAATACAAAGACGAGAAGGGAGAATATTCTAGGTATGAGATTCAGATCGTGCAATCACAGGAAGAAATTGTTAGTAACCTCCATCACAATTATTCTCCTATCCCCAAACCTCAATGAGCCCATACCTTTCATGAATTCAACACAATTTACTTTGTGTTGGAAATATTGGTCTTCCCATCTTAGTTAAACTCTCCGGTGATTGGACATCTTTTCTAATTTCTTTTTTTACCCTGTGACCAAATCCCAAGTTTCTTCCCCTTTTCACTTTCCTGTCCACAAACAATACTTTGGAACTTGTATAGATCTGTGATTTAGTCTATGTATACACTCCCTATAAAAATGCTCTTTCTAAGCAAACCATATCTTCTCATCCTATGAGAAGCTTGTCTAAGACTTCCTATGACTTCTTTGCAAAGAGTCACCTTAATATGGGGGGTAAAGTAGAGGGAGGAGACTTCCTCTAGATTTCTTACCATGGACTGGATACAAATGGAAAATGCATGCTCTCTTCTTTTGCTGTTTTTGTTTTTGTTTTATATGACTTTTCAACCTTATTTTGTGGTAATACATTTCTCTCATATCATCTTTCTGATTCTTAATAATTGTATTTTTTTATTTAATATAAAATGGAGTAATGCAAAGAAGTCTAGACTTGGGATCAAAAGACCTGGTCTACTGTTTCTAACCTGTAGAGACTAAGCTAGTCCCTTTTCCATTCTGAGCATCATTTTTTTCTTATGTAAAAGGAGGTGATCAGAATTTGATCTTGAAAATTTCTCTAAGATGTTTAAAGCCTACCATCCAGTTAGTAACCTATGCCCCTTTTACTTCCATTAATTTTTTTTTTGATTCAAGAATAAAAATTCCTTCCTTGGTTAGGACTATTCTCCATTAGAATATAAGTAATATGAGGGCAGTCTTCCCTTGGATTGTTATCTCTTGTATTCAGCATGATGCTTGGCAAGTAGTAAGTGAATACACTAGATTCTGTTCATTAAGCCATGCATTCATTAATTCATATTAATATATGCCTTTTCACATATTGTATAGACATACCATAGCTATGTGAACTAAGAAAGTAAATCCACCTCTTGGAAACTCAGTTTCATCATAGGTAAAAGAGTATCTATATCACAGAGCTATCATGAGGACCAAGTGAGATAATGTAAGCTTTAGAAAAATTCTTTGTAAAATTTAAATGTTAGCTATTATTATGACAATGATGATGACAACAATGATGACAATGGTAATATAACTAGAGGCATTTAGATGGAGATGTGGATATAATACTGGGCTGGGAATCAGGAAGAAATCTTCCTGAGTTCAAATCTATCTTCAGACAGTTACTAGCCAGGTGACCTTGGGGAAGTCACTTAACCCTGTTTGCCTCAAGTTCCTTAATTGTAAAATGAGCTAGAGAAGGAAATGGAAAACTACTTCAAGATCTTTGCCCAGAAAACCCCAAATGGAGTCATAAAGAGTTGGACAGTACTGAAAAACAACAGAATAGTGTAGATAAATTATCATGAGCACAAACTCTTAGCCTATTTGTTGCTTAGCCTAATCCTAACTGATGACTCCTGCCTAAATCTAACTGAAGAGTGAGCCCTTTCCTTGATCCCAGACTTAGACTTAGCACTAGAAAGAAAATAATGCAAAAAACTATATATATAAACAAACAATTATAGAATAAATTGTAGAAAGGACAAGGATTAGAATTTCCCCAGAGTTTACCATACTGGCCAAAATTAGGATTCGAGATGGCATTTAGGTACTTGGGGTAGAGGAAGGAGATGGGAGATGTTTCCTTCTTTATTATAACTGTCTCCTGACTCCAGAGAATGGCTTTATCTAATCAAAAGGCAGTTATGACCTCATTGTTTTGTGTTTACTTTTTTAAATTATTATAGCTTTTTATTTACAAGATATATGCATGGGTAATTTTTCAGCATTGACAATTGCAAAACCTTTTGTTCCAACTTTTCCCCTCCTTCCCTCCACGCCCTCCCCCAGATGGCAGGTTGACCAATACATGTTAAATATGTTAAAGCATAAGTTAAATACAGTATATGTATACATGTTCAAACAGTTATTTTGCTGTACAAAAAGAATCGGACTTTGAAATAGTGTACAATTAACCTGTGAAGGAAATCAAAAATGCAGGTAGACAAAAATAGAGGGATTGGGAATTCTATGTAGTGGTTCATAGTCATCTCAGAGTTTTTACCCTTGGTGTAGCTGGTTCAGTTCATTACTGCTCTATTGGAATTGATTTGTTTCATCTCATTGTTGAAGAGGGCCATGTCCATCAGAATAGATCATCATATAGTATTGTTATTGAAGTATATAATGATCCTCTGGTCCTGCTCATTTCACTCAGCATCAGTTCATGACCTCATTTGTGTCAACAATAGCTACAGACTGAAGCCTAAACTTAATCTTCATCTCAGGCTTAATCTGAACCAGATCCAATTTTAAGCACATTTTGGGCACAGATAATTGAGATTCATTTTATATACCAGGCACAGATTGTTCTTATTTTGCCTTCCAAGTTACTCTTAGATACCATCAAAGGAAGACAAGAAGATATATCTGGGCAGGGCCTTCCTGGGACATAATCCAGTAGACTTGATCGTGCTATATCTATTTCTGATGATCTCCATAGAGTTGTACATGGAATATTTGGCATACTGCTGAATCTCATTCATCTGGTGGGTAAGTTCCCTAAAAAGGTTCTGAAGTGTATCTAATCCCACTATCCCAGTGATACCAATGAGGGAAAAGTAATCTACTTTTTTCAAGTCTGTAATCCATGCTGTTTATTGCCTACATTTTATGGATGTGTATACAGATGTCTGAAGCTATGTGCTTGATGGTTTGTACTGTTTTTGAATATTGCCTGTTTCCGAGGTTGATGAAGTGAAAAATTCTGTGAAGAACTTGACAAGCTCCTTCAAACAAAATAAATTTCTTTGTCTTCTTTGTTTTCAACCTTAATTCCTGCTTCAAATTTTATTTTAATTCTTGAAACACTTTATTCTCCCTAATTACCTGGAGAATGAAGAGGCTTCCTCAAACCCCATTTATGCTCTTCTAAGAGGGAAACCAGCCTTTGCTTTGAACATAGATAACAGTAATTGTGCCCATGAAAGAAAAACAAACCATAAACTGTCTGAAAGTTGCTGCAAAATCCCTCTCTACTGGTATACTTCATGAAGATTCTTAGTCCTTAGTCTTCACCTATTGTTCTTATTAACAGGATTTGTGGCCAATCCACACAATGAACAGATGAAACAAATTGCCTTTAGGCCACATTTATTTGCTTTACTGACTAAATACCCAAGTACCCTTAAATCAAGTCTTTATTATATCTTACTATGTTCCAGGTATAGCACTAGGCCCTAGTGTTCTATAATACTTTAACTAATATCTGGTAGGTTATTCCTCTCACTTTTCTCAGGAGGGCCAAGACCACTGAGTAAAGGGAAGCAAACAGTGCTTAGGCCCCAATATTCCACTTAGCTGAGTGCACATGTGAAAGAGTAACTTTGACATTTCTCATCTCCAATCTCAAGAAACAAAGAAGAGACAAAACAGTTGCATACTTATTAATCTTACAGGTATCATAGGGTATTTTAAAGTAGACTTCTGGCTGTCTCTGTTGCTGAGCCCCAAATCTTTCATGAAGAACTAATAATCTTCATTTATTTGAAAAATCAAGTATTTATCAAGTCCCTACTATGTGTCAAACACTGTATCTAGTAGTTTTATAGATATTATCTCATTTGATAAAGTAATAAGCATCTCAAGTTCCTAAAGGCAATTCTCATATTCTTCATCTTTTTTATTCATTTATTTTATTTTTGATTTATGGAATAAAACAAGCATTTCTATTATTTAGTAGAAAAAAAACTGATTGCTCATGAAATTACAAATCTACTATGTATAACTTGCTATTCTTTTCAAATATACAAGAAAAGTGTTATGTAAATTTATTTTTCTTCTTTTCTTTTCTACTTTTCACCCTGGAGATAGCAACCACCAGATACAAATAATTATATATGTAAAATTATTTTATTTATTATTAAATTCTATTTTTAATCATTTTGTCCTTGATAAAGTTCTTGATAAAATGCATCTCCTAGAATGGAACGCAGCATTCCAGGTATGGTCTGGCCAATACAATACCACAGGACAATGGCTACCCATACAGTAGACCCTAAGTTTCTATTACTTCAGCCAAAGACCACATTAACTCTTGTTGGCAGCATCATGCTATTAATTAATGCTGAATTTGCTGTCCACTAATATCTTCAGATCTATATATATATGTATACATATATGTGTATATATATTATATATATATATATATATATATATATATAATATATATATATAACCACTTACATAGCCACATGCCTTTGTAAAAGAGTATTACATATACAGGGCCTTACATGTCCTGTCCTGAAATTACATAATTAAATTGCTTTTGATCCAAGGCAAGGGATTTGGCTTTACCAATTATGGCTAATATTTGATTTGACCCAAAGTTCTGTTACCTCCACATTTAGCATTTTTTAATCCTTCCTCCATCAACCAAGACAGTAGCTCTTTGTCACCCTTGCACTTTTAAACAACATGACATCTAACTCTTTATCCAAGATGCTGAAAAAAGTGAACAAAGAATTGAAGGAGCCTCTACCTAGTGATAAATCAGCACGAGGGCTTAAGGAGAATAAAGGGAATGCCGATTTGCTGTTGCTCAGTCATTTTCAGTTGCATCCTGTTATCTGTGACCCCATTTGGGGTTTTATTAGCAAGGATATTGGAGTGATGTGCCCTTTCCTTCTGCAGTTTTTTTTTTTAATAGATGAGAAAACTGAGGCAAATGGGCTAAAGGACTTGCCCAGGGCTGCACAGCTAATAAGTGTCTGAAGCTGGATTTGAACTCAGGAAGAGGAGACCTGGCATTCTCTCCAATATGACACTTGGGAATATAATGGAAAGGGAGATGTACTAGGAATCATAGAAGCTGCAAACAAATATTAACTCTGCCAATTACTAAATATGGAATATTAGGGAAGTAACTTCACCTTCACAGAATTCAGGTTCCTCATCTGTGAAAGGAGAGAACTGGTACTAGATAAATTCTACCATTCCTTCTAGTTCTAAAAAAAAATAGGATTGGGTAGTTCAGGGAAAACCATGGTTAAAATCCTGTACCTGGAGTCAGAAAGATCTGAGTTCAAATCTAGCACCAAATATTTAAGGAATAAAAGCCAGTGGCATAGACTACCCTATCCCTGGTGATTTAACTACTCTTGTGTGAATCTGGGCACATCCTTTAACCTTGAAGTGCCATAGTTTCCTCATCTGAAAAATAGGGATAATAATAGCATTGTCCCTCTCTGAGCCATTGTGAGGGTAAAATAAGATAATAAAATCAAACTACTGCATTTCTACTTTCTCTTTTTCAAACCAGCTAAGTGTACAGTGCATAGATCCCTGGACCTGGAATAAGGAAAGCCTGAGTGCTGATTAACACAGAAGTTTGCTAGCTGTGTGACTCTGGATAAGTCTCTTAACTTTGATCTGTTTCAATTTATTCATCTCTAAAAGGGGGATAGTAACAGCATGTACCTCTCAGAGCAGTTGTGAGAATCAAATGACATAATAATTGTAAAATGCTTTGTAAATTAAAAGCACCATATAAATGCTAGCTATTACTATGACAATTATTATTGCTTTTATCATAATAATAATCATTACATTTAGAAACTGCTTTATATGCATGGAGTTTGCAAGGCAATATGGAGTTAGGAGTATAGAATCATAAATTTAAAGCATGTGACACAATGTCTAGCAAATAGTAGGTACTTAAAATATGCTTTTTATTTGAAACTTCAGGATCATGTAGTCCACTTTCCTCATATTATAAATAAAATTGAGCTCTTATAGAGGTTATATAAGATGCACAGGCAGCCATTCTGAGAGTCAGGATTCAAGCCTTGTCCTTTTGATGCCAAATCTAATAATTTTTCCACTGTCATGATGCTCCCCTTAATAAATGCCCTAATAATCAGAGCTATCCAAAAGTTCAATGAACTTCCTCAAGAAGAAGTGAATTCCCCATCCCTGGAAATTTTCAAACAGAAACCAGATGACCATGCACTGGGAATGTTGTATAAAGAATTTCTGCTCAAAGGCTGGACAGCTCCTTTCTGGGGTCCTTTGTATTTCTAAGAGGCTGTGGATGCTGTTATCCTATAAGATGATGATGATGATGATGACAGCATTTATATAGATGTCAAAATGTTTTATAACTATTATCTCATTTGTAGGTTTTATTATTAACCCCGTTTCATAATGGGCAGATGAAGCTTAAGAGACTTGCCTACGGTCACACAGCTAGTATGTGTCTGAGGCTGAATTCAAACTCAGCTCTTCCTGATTCCTGGTATGGCAGTCTAGCTACTGTACTGAGGTGGATTAAAAAAAGGCTGGAGTAAGAAAGAGCCCAGTTAGAAGGCTATTATAATATTCCATGTGAAAGGTGATGAGGACCAGTACTGGGCTTGGGGCCATCAAAGTGGAAAGATGCCAGAGATGATGTAGAAAAAGCTGAAAAATGACTTGGCAAACATCTGGATTGAATTAGTAGGGAGAGGAAGCATGAGAGATGAGTAGTGTACTTCCTTTCAAACATTCTCTTTGAAGTGATGTGTGAAAATTAATAGTTACTCTGTATTTAGCCATTTAAGGGGTCTCCCTTCCCATCATGAGGTCTCCTGTAAAACTTGATATTGGCCCTTTTCCATGTGAGCCATACACATAGCAAGACTCTAGGTATTAAAATCACTGTCATCCCAATGTGAGCCTCTATTGGCTGCCCCTCTGCCTCAAGAATTCAGTAACAGTGACAGCCTCACATTACCAAAGATATACATCTCATTCTCGGAAGTCGGCTGAAAGAATTCAATATTGTTTAGGCCCTAGAGTAGGGGAATGGAAAATAGCCCTTTTAATGTCATTTTTATTGTGTGATGTCAACTCCATATTTCAATATTACATGAAACGGAAGGAGGTTTTTATGCTTCAGCTAATAAGGAGAGCCCTATGCTTGAAGTGTCATTAATTCTGGATCCATGACACATCTGTCTTTCAGGTAAAACAAAGGCATTATTAGATAGTTGGCTCCACTAAATAGCATTTTGGAGGACTGGCAGTGCCACATGAGAAACTTGATCATATGGAGATTTGCAGGTTCTGATGGAGGGGCAATTAAATGGACCCTTCCCACAAATATTTGTTTGTGAATATTCAATTGAATTCAATTCTATAAATATTTATTAACCACTTAGCTAACATATAATTATGGAAAATACAAAAGTTTGGATAACACTCAATTCAATTCTACCTTCATATAGCTCACAATCTAGTCAAGGAACAAGGGAAAAAACTAGATAGATAGATAGATAGATAGGTAAATAGATAATGAATGGATGGTAAATAGATAGCTAGATAGATAGATAGACAGATAGATAGCACAATTATACTACATAATATTAGATAATGAGTATATTAAAAAAGCTCAAAAGAAAGTACTATATTAAGTCTGAATGGGGAAGGTCATGCTTAGGGGCAGAGCCATAGCTTGAAATGTTTTTTATTCTGACACTAATTTCTTTTTTTGCAGATTGGAGGAAGGCAGATAAAGGAAAGGAGCTTCCTCAAGAGGCATAGAAGCCAGAGACCACTATCCCTCAATCTTATCTCCTCTGGTGGCCCACATCCCTAGAGGTGTTGTCAAGGAATACAGACTCTGAGACATGCAAAAGGAGCAAAGATATGGGCCTGTGAATTAGAAAGAGCGATGAATTTGGATTTAGAAAACCTCAGTTCATATCCTGAATTTGGAGCTCATTATCTAGATGACCCTAGACAAGTTATTAAACTTGATTTATGAAATGAGAGAGCTGAACAAAATTCTGTCTAGGGTCTCTTCCAATTCAGATTCTGTGATCTTAATGAATAAACCACTTCACCTACCAAGGACCACCTGAAATGTTCCTTTTATCCCCCATTGAATTTGACCCTTGCAGCAGAATTCCTAATTGAAGCTTTGCCTAGAGACCATGTAGTTTATCACTCTGTCTATAATTTCACCATTAGACCTTGTTTCTTTCAGATAAATCATTGACTTCCTAGATTTGAAAAAATACAACAAACATTCATGAGGAGCCCACTATGGTCATTGCCATTCAATAAAGGCCTTCCTTAGGATTTCTGATTCGACAACATTTCAAATTACTATTTATTCTCCAAAGAAAGGGAATCCGTTGCTCAAAGAAGGGAGGATAATTAAGCTAAGATCACATGACTAATTCTTGGTAGACACATACCTGATTATAACTATGAAGAGATAAGCAAACCAAATTGACCACATTGGCTATGTCTAATGATATATCCTTTATTCCACGTCTATCTTCCACCTAATGAATGAACAAGAATCTTTGAACATCCAGTCTTTTACTGAAATCCTCTAATAGGAGGTAATCCATTGTATCCCAAGACAATCCATTCTACTTTTTAATAGCAATAGGAAATTTTCCATACCTCAAATCTAAACATGCTACTTTATGATGTCTATTCACTGTTCTTAGTTCTATTTTGGAGATCAAACAAAATAAGTATATTTCATAAGTAAATATGTCATCTATAACTTTATCCAAGCCACTGACCCATAAGAAAACTTCCAATTTGATGTCAATCAATTAGCTATGTGATTCTAAGTAAATGACTTAACCTCTGTTGCCTCAGTTTATTCAACTGTAAAATGGAGACAATAATAGCAACTACCTCCTAGGATTGTTGTGAGGATCAAATAAGATGATATTGATAAAGTACTTAGTGATGAAAACTTTAACCACTCCATAGTGTCTCTATTATCAGGAGTGTTGTGAATTCTACCCAACTCCATCCTGCTCCCATTGTCTACCTTATTTATCATCCATAAAGGGAGGTCAAATTCCTGTCTCCTCAGCATTACTAAGATATACTCAACTCACCAAATCAGATTAGGGATTTCTCTTCCTTGAGCAGGTGCACTAGACACATTCTTGTCCTACAATCTTTATGACCAAAGCAATCTCATTATCCTGTATTATCATACTCTACTTCCTCTTGCCTCATTATGCAGTTGCTGACATAGATATTATGCACATTCAAGTTTGTGCTCAACTAGGACTCTCCTAACTCCTCCCTAACTCTCTAGGTCCCACCCTTACTTTCCCTTACCTCTTCTCTCTGACCTTTAGTAATTTTATACCAGAACTTTATGTATTGTATCATAATGATTAACAAATGAATAAATGTTTTAAATATAGACAATCATTTTGATATTTAGATACTTGATAAATGTATGACCTCATTGATGTGAGTAGTCTTTACTGTGGTGCAGACTATAAGCCATTCCAACTTTCTCTTCCTGTCCATATCTCATTAATATATTCCCATAAATTATTCAAAGGATTTACCCAAGATATTTGGAGCCTTCTCCTAGATGCATTACTTTTGAATGGATGCCAATGGGACATGCAGGCTGTGTTGGTCAACACTTATTCTCACTAAATGAACTACTCACTTTCTTTTTCAGTTATATATCTCTCTCATGACATTACTTACAGTGATTAGCTAGCACAATTCTTCAGTGGCATCACATTATTTAAAAGTTGGAAGAGATCTCAAGGAGCCACCATATCCAATTCATACTGTATCTTTTTTTTCTCTTCATTAATTATTTAATTTTGATATTCCCCTCTTTCTAAATTTTGAGTTCCAGATTCTCTCCCTTCCTCTCACTTCTTCACCCACTGAGAAGGCAATATGAGAGCATAATATTGTGCATGTGATAACTTATGAAATATTATCCATATATAAAAAAGCAAAAAACAAAAAAGAAAGAAAATTATGCTTTCATTTGCACTCATAATTCATCTGTTTTCTTTCTGGGGGTGAATAGTATTTTTTCATCGTGAATCCTTTGGAATTATCTTTCAAAGTAGCTAAGTCTTTCACATCTTTATTACAACCTAACTGTTTAATAGTTATGCACGGTGGTCTTCCAGTTCTTCTAAATTTACTTTGCATCAGTTCATATCAGTCTTGTAATGTTTTTGCTTTCCTGAAATTGTCCCTTTGCATTCCTTATAGCACAATAGTTTCCTATCACTATTCCATGCCACAACTTGTGTAGTCGTTCTCCAATTGATGAGCATTTCCTCAATTTCAAATTCTTTACTGACAAAAAAACACCTGCTATAAATATTTTTGTACATATAGCTCTTTGTCCTTTCATTTCTTTGAGAATACAGAGTAAGTAGTCTTATTAATGAATCAAAGAGATCACAGTTTTTGTTGCTCTTTGGGGATAGTTCCAATTGTTGTCTAGAAAGTTTGGACCAGTTAACAATTAATTAATGTACCTACTTTCCCTCATCCCCTCCAGCCTTTGCCATTCTGATAAGTGTGAGGTGGTATTTCAGAGTTGTTTTAATTTAACTTACTTAGATTTAATTGTTTAAATTACTAAGTAATTTAATTTACTTTAAATTTAATTTCTCTAATCAATAGATATTTAAAGCATTTTTTCATATGGTTCATTAGCTTTGATTTCTTCTGAAAACTTTGTGTTCATATCCTTTGACCATTTCTCAATTGGAAAATGGCACTTATTTTTATGTTTGCTTATTTTCCCAGTCTATTTTTTTTTACTTTGAACTTCATGTGAAAGTTGGGCTCTGCTCACTTGGAGTTATGGAGGTAAGCGTACCAAACTTTGGGCATTTTTTGTGTGTGCAGCTAGTCATAGAATTTTCAAGTTTTCAGTGCTTTGAAGGTGTTGTTATTCTGGGAAAGGTGATGCAACTGTTCTTCTGGTCTATGCTCTAGTTTTTACCCAGGAAGGGCCCTTGATCCCCTGAAGTGTATAAATACTGGAGCTCCTCTTGGTACTAGAACTCTGAACCAGAACTGCTTATAAGAAATAAAGTTGCCAATCACTATCCTCTGGATCCTATGTCAACAAAGATTCTGCCTCTAACACCTACCATTATAATCATGCTGATGTTACAGACCTTTCCTGTATACCTCCCAAATTGTCTTAGGCTGGAGTTATTTAGAGAGGAATCAACGTTGGAAGAGTTCCTCTGGGTTCTGACTTCTAAGCCACACTGTAAAGGAATTGTCTTTATAACAGATCCAATATATTTATTTGTTGCAACCTACTCATATCAGCCATTCTCATTAACTTTTGGATAATCTATAATTTTAGTTCTCAAACTGTGGTATTTCATGTCTAGCCATTTAGCTAAGCCTTTGTTTCATGGAATTATTCAATTACCAAAGGCACTCCTTACTAATCCCCTTCTCTTGTTATTTTGGGTCCAACCAATTTTTAATCTAGGAAGTCTTCATCCACATTTTCTATCAGTTTTTTTCCCCTAGAAAGATAATTATGTCATCTCTTTTGAGGGGTCATAGAAATCATCAGGTAATGTCTACAATATTTTGGGAATATATATCATCCACATAAGGGAACATCTCATAGATCTATTATTCAATGACTCCATTTAGACTATGTACTGGTTTTCCTCCATGGCAGCCACAAATATGTCTTCGGTGACCATACTATCCACCATTTTAACTTCTCAATTTATGTTACTAGTCATGAATAAAAGGAAGTCTGTTGTTATATCTTTCAGGGGATTTTGAAAAAAATGAAATATGATTAGGAGACAGCTTGTTGGTAAGAAATTTAATGCTACATTTTTTCCTACAAAATAAAACATTTGTGGGATGATCAACTTTGAATCACTGCTATTCTCAGCAATACAATGATCCAAGACTTCTCTAAAGGACTTAGCATGAAAAATGCTATCCATACCCAGAAAAAGAAGTGATTGAATCTAAAAGAAGTTTGAAACATACATTTTTAACAATTTTTTGAGTGTTTTTTTTTTTTGGTGGGGGGATCTGTTTTCTTTTGTATCATGACTTTTATAGATATGTTTTACCCAACTTCATATATACCTTCTCAATGGGAGGAGGAGGAAAGAAGAAAGAGAATCTAGAACTCAAAGTTTTAAAAACAAATGTAAAAAAAATTATATATTTAATTGGGAAAAATAAAATATTTTTTAAAAATAAAAAATCAAACATGTTTTATTGTTATAATTGTAGCTATTAATAGCCAACAAACCTTAAGAACACTGGAATCTTGTATGCTTTTCATTTTTCTGTCCATTATAGCACTGTATATCTGTGATCTGCTGCAGTTTCATTTGTAAAATACTTTCTACTCCCTTCTCTTATCTTCAAGGATACCTATAATGAATATTTATTTTATTCTCAAAAACATTTGATAGAAAATCTGTTCCCCCCCTTCTTTCCTTCTCTCTCTCTCTCTCTCTCTCTCTCTCTCTCTCTCTCTCTCTCTCACACACACACACACACACACACACACCTCCTATAGCCAATCTGTTGCCAAGACTTATGGATTTTACCTTTATAACATATGTCATATGTCTCCTCTCCTCTGAAGTGCACCACCTGAGTGTAAATATTCATTGTCTCACAACTGGATTATTGCAGTATCCTGTTGATACATTCACCCACCTCAAGCCTCTCTTCATTCAGCTGTCAAAGTGATCTTTCTATGTGCAAGTCTGACCATGTCATTACCCTAATCAATAAATTGCAGTGGCATTTTATCCCCTCCAAGATCAAATATAAAATCCTCTCTTTGGTATTCAATGCCTTTTATAACCTGCTCCCCTCCCTTTTTTCCACTCTCCTTAAACCTTACAGACCTCTATTTGCTATAAAATCCAGTGACACTGGCCTCCTTACTATTTTTTAACAAGACATGCCATATCCTGACTGCACATTTCATTAATGTCCTATACTTATAATATTCTCTTGACTGATTTTTAAAATCCCTAATAAAATTATGCTTTCTAAAGGAATGCTTTCCTACCTCTCCCTTAATTCTAGTGCCTTCACTCTGTTGATTATTTTGAATTTATCCTGTATATAATGTTTTTGTACATAATTATTTACATGTCTCTCTCATTAGGCTGTGAGCTCCTTGAGATAATGGGCTGTCTTTTACCTTCCTGGTATCCTCAGCACTTGGTATGATATCTGGCATATAATAGGCACTTAATAAATGGTTATTAACTAGTTGATTCCTCAGTTAGGGATCTCCTCTGGTTATATTAGTTGAGCCTTGGTGTTCTTTCCATTTTTGTTTTCCTTAGTGCCATTTCCACTCTTTTATACAACATATCAGGGATAATGATGATAAAGTCCACATAATACCTCTACTATCACCAGTGGAAAAAAGAATTTTTATTATAGAAATCTTGAAGTATCTTTTTTTTATTTTATTTTTCATCAGTCACTGTCCTTCCAATTTCCTCCTTAAATGCCGTTAAAATTATCCGGTCACACCATTAAAACATAGAGGAGAATAGAAGACTATACTTTTCAGTTAAAGATAGAGGAAAATTTCATGATCAGAGATGAGATAAAAGAGATCACAGAAACAGACAATCTCAATCACATAAAATTTAAAGATTTTTAACAAATCTAATAATGCTGTTAGATTCCAAATAATCTAATTTGGGGAACATATTTGCATTAAACATCTCTAATAAAAACCCAATATCCAAAATATATAATCAACACACACATAGAAGATCAAGTCATTCTCCAACTAAAAAGCTATCAAAGATATGAACCAACATTTCAACTGAAATATGTGTTAAATTATATGTGTTGAACAGAAATGATTTTAAGTTAAGTTATGCTGAACTGAAATGAGTTGAGTAAAAGTGAGTTGAAGTGGCCTGAATTGAATTGAAATCAGCTGAAATGAAGTGAGTTCAATGGAATCCCATTCAACTCTGGCAAACCAGAATGAAATATTCAAATTTTAATGGAAAAATTTAGGCCAACTATAAGAAGATATGTTTCACATGGCACCACACAGCCCAGAGTAACACAAGATAGATAAGATTTGATTATAGTGAATGCTAAGATATTCAAACCCCTCTTTGAATCCACAAGTCAAAGTGACCCTCCCACTCCTCCCCACATACACCCTGCTCAAAGTGGTACCAGATGGTCCCCATTCTGGCAAGAGACACACCCCCAGCAGTTGCTCAGCTGAAATGCCAGGTGTATGTTATTAGATGACTCAGCCACTGACTTGGGTCAGAGCTCTGTCGTTCCTTCCGTTGCTATGGTTCTTATTACTCTTCTCTGTGTGTCTCTCTCTGCTCCCTCCTATTTCTTTTGCTCCCTCTCCTTTCTATATCTGTGTCTTATTCTCTTTTTAGACCTGTATCTCTATCTCCTTTCTGATTTTCATCTCTCTGTTTCCATGCCATCCTTTCCCTTTCCCTCGTCCTTTTCTCCTCCCTTTGAAATAGCTTTATACATATATATATATACACACAAATACATATATGTACATATATACATGTATATATGAACATATACATGTATATATACATATATATATATATATTATATATATATGCACATATGTGTATGAATGCATAGGGAAAACAGAAACTCTCTCTACTGAGAAAGATAGGCAATTTCTCTGTACTTACAGTCTTAAGTAGTTGCCTGGGACACCTATGGGTTAAATTACTTGTCCAGGATCAATCAGTATTACATTGGTTGGTTGTTGTCCTGTGTTCTCAAAGAAGACTAAAATGACATCACTATGTTGGAGTCAAGTTAGTGTGTCTGACTGTATCTGATCAGATCAATATGATCTTGGAATGCTCTGCCACAGTTTGGACACAAATAGTCCATTTGGGCATTTGGGAGGGATTCTCTAACTTTATGTATCTCATGTTTCTTCTGAGCTCATTCAATTCTCTTTTGCTCATAGAGCATAGCATTATATCATATACAGCCAATATATATTACATACAAACATATATATGTATTATATATATATATATACATACATACATACATGAAACAATTATATACTATATATATTAATATGGGACAGCTAAGTGGCACAGTGCATGGAGCATCAAGCCCAGAGTCAGGAATAGGGCCCCAGAAACTTGTTACCTGTATCATCCTGAGCAAGTCACTTAACTATTTGCCTCAGTTACTTCATCCATAAAGTGAGCTAAAGAAGGAAATGGTAAAACACTTCACTATTTTTGCCAAGAAAATTTGGATCACAAAGATTCAGCCTCAACTGAACACCTACAATATATACTATTATGTACAATTTACATTTCTCTCTCTCTCTGAAAGAGAAATGGATGACATTTCTAGACATCCTAGAAGGATGACATGGAAACAGAGAGATGCAAAATAAGAAAGATATATATGTGTGTGTTTTGTGTGTGTGTGTGTGTGTGTGTGTGTGTATATCCATTTCTCCTACCCCTTTCCCTTTCCCTCTTCCATCTCTTCCCCCCTTAATATGCATACATACATATACATACACAAATACATATATCTGAATATATATGTATATGTATATGTGTGCATGCACACCTATATATATGCACATACTGTATGAACAGATATGGAAAAGGAAAACTCCCTCTACTGAGACAGATTGAGACAGGTATATATAACATCACACACACACATATATATATAGAGAGAGAAGAAAGATGTATGTATATCTATATCTATATATATGTGTACATGTATACATACAGATATATACACAAATGTATATATGCATTATATGTTATAATTTTATATTGATTTTCAGTATGCTATATATACACATAATTTACATTACAAATTTAAATTACAAATTTTATATATACAGTCAGCATATAATAGGATTATAGATTTAGAGCTGAAAAAGATTTAGGAGGCCATGGAATCCATACCCCTCTGTACTTTTAAATAGTTCTAATATTAAAAATATTTTTTCCTATCTTACATGGAGTCAACATGGCGCCCATGAGTCTTCTTATGACTTTCGGCTCTGCCCTCTGGGGTCAAGCTGAACATGTCTAATCCCCTCTTCTGCATGACAGCCCTTCAACTACTGGAACACATCAATTATGCTCTTCTTAAGTTTTCTCTTCTTCAGGCTACATATCCTTAGTGCCTTCAATTGATACCCATGTGGTGTAATTTTAAAGCTTTTTTCTATCCCAGTTGTCCATCAATTCTTTTCTAGCTTGGCAAATCCCTTCTTAAAAAAAGGCACACAGTACTAAACAAAATACTTCATATATTACGCAGCTTAATGTCATATCACCTTTGTTATTGTCGTTGTTTGGGAGGAGAGGGGTTTGGTGGGAGAGGGAGACCACCATATCCCACTAATGATTTAAATTGAGCTTGTGGTCAACTGAAATCCCCAGCTCATCTTCCGATGAGATATGTCACTCTATTCGGACTTGTGAAATTGTTAGTTTTAAGCCAAATGTAATGCTTCATTCACACTTATATCCCTTTTAAATTGCATTTTATAAGATTTAAGCCAATGTTCTACCCTGTCAAGGCTTTAAATCTTGATTGTCATTTAGTATATTAGCTTTCCCTCCCAATTTTGTGTTTTCAGCAAATCTGATGTCTTCCACTTCTGTCTTTATCTAAATCATTGAGAAAAATGTTAAACAGCCCTGAGCCAAACAGAAATCCCTGGGACATCACACGGGAGACTTTTCTCTAATTTAACACTGAACTATGTATTATTCTCTGGGTCCTGCCAATCAGCCAGTGCAGAAGCCATTTAATTATTCCTCATCTAGGCAGCTAGGTGGCACAGAGCTGATTCTTAAGCCAGGTATGGCTAAGTTCAAATCCAGCATTAGACACCCAGTCGCTACTCTTGTGATCATTAACCCATTTGAGATTTTCTTGGCAAAAATACTGGTGTGGTTTATTATTTCCTTTTCTAGTTCATTTTATAAATGAGGAAGCCAAGGAAAACAGGGTTAAGTGATTTACCTAGGGTCACATAGCTAGTGTGTCTAAAGCTGCATTTGAACTGAAATCTTCCTGAAGCTAGACCAATAGCTCTGGCCACTGTACCATTTACCTGTCCAATAGCTATGTAACCCTGAGCAAATTCCTTTGCTCATGTTATCTCAGTTTCCTCATCTACAAAATGGAAATAATAGTGTTAAGGTTATTGTAAAGATAATGAGGTAGAACATTGTAGTATTTTACAAACCGTAAAATGCTATATAAATGCTTACCATCATCCTTTGGCCAGAGTTTTCTCTCTATTACCTTCATAGGAAAATTAGAGACAATCAAATGCTTTTCAAAAATAAAATAAATGATATGTACAAAACCTCTTTGTCTCCTAATCACCTAATCTCATAAGATGTACATGTATGTGTATTCATATTGGTGTAGATATAGTTTTCACTATCCATGTGTATATATGTAGAGTTTCCATTTTCTTTTTTTTAAAGTAGTCATTTCATTCCCCAATAGTAAATAATTTCCTCCCATTGAATTCTTCCTTTTAATAAGAAAAACAGTTAAGCAAAACCAAATGGCAAAACAAATAAACAATCTACACCTGGCACTGTATTCAATCATCATATATATATATATATATATATATATATATATATATATATATATACACACACATACATTTTTTTTATTGCAGCAGCAATCCAAACATTGGGATTTAGGCCATGGTCTCAGGGAAAAGATTTTGAGCCAATCTTCACTAAGATATTGAACCTGTGATGTTTGCCCTAACACATGATCATTTTCTCCTCCACATCCCATTCCAAGAGCACCCACCTTGTTACCCTGTTTAGACCAACAAAAATTCACAATAATATCCTCCTCTCCTAAGAGGCATAATTAATCCCCTAGTTCTGTCTTGATTCTGAGAATCCACAAAAATGGAAAGAGACAGAATTCACCATCAAAGTAGGACAAGAACCCTATGAACAATGTGGCCCTCCTTGATAATCACAGCCATTGCTCAGCTTCAGTGCATTGTAAAACCTAAAAACAAAATGTAAATTGGAACGGGAGTCCATAGCCTGATGTTTGAGTCTCATCCCTGCTATTAACTTGTTAAGTAACAGTCAATTTTTTTTCAGGACACCAGTTCCTTTATCTGTCAAATGAGCAGTGTGGTTTAAAGGATTTCAAGATCCATTCAGATATGACAGTCATGTTCTAAGGGCCTTTTCACTTCTGATATACCAGGTTGTATTACTTTAAGTGATGATCACCAGCAAATCGCAATATCGTTCTGCTGGTACTTTTCTTCTCTTTCCTAAATTGCTAATCTGAAATAACTCTTTAAGTTACTACATTTATCCCTTCCATATCACAGGAGTTTAAAGGCACAACACTGCAGCAAATCTAGAAAATCCTTCTATAATATTTTAGCCCCCCTTCTTATCAGAGAAGTCTGAATCATTATGACATTAAAAGATAAAATGTGTTCATATAATACAATACTATATATGTATTTTGCTCATTTATGAGTTTATAAACTTGTGTTGTTTGTTGACCTTTGCATATTGTCTGTGGTTTCTGCAAAACTGCCCAAAATTCTCCTTTAATTTCTAATGCTGATCCACAATATATCAAAAATACAGTGGGTAAAGTCACAATATATAAGGGATAGTATATTGTTAGGAAGAGCTGTCCAACCAGCAAACCAAAAGGAATCTAGATTCACACTGAAAATCAGCAGCCAACCCTGGATTCAAATATAGTTCTACCTCCCAGAGGATGCTTTTCCCATGATGTCACATATGAATTTCAAACCCAGCAAGCATTCATTACATATGCTCAGGGAATAAGTGAAGTTAGTCTTGATATTACTAAGGGGTGGAAGTCACAGAATAGAGCAGCCTCTCAGCCTTTCACCAGGTCTTATAGTGTCTTTCTCCTTGTAGCTAATTCTTTTAGGGTGCTAAATCCCTCTTAGAATTTAGCTAGTCAGATGAGGGAATGCCCCAACCTCATAAAGTGTTCTCTTTCTCCTAGGAACTGTGAATTTCACTAGGAAGCTTGTTTTTTTCCCCCTCATCATTAATTGTTCAAACCCCATTCCTTGCTAACTATATACTCTTCCAACTCTATTTCATATTTCCCATTCCTGGTGTCTATCATATCTCTTTATTTTGTCTATAATCTCTTCCAAGAAATTTGCCAAAGAGAATGGCCACTGTAAATTCTTCATATGACTGAACCCAACATTCGGTGTCTACATCATTTGATGTCTACTACAACCACATCACAGGGACCCCCAAATGAAGAATATCATTGTATTATTGAACCATAATAATACTATTATATGGCTTCTCCCTTCTCAACCATTTCAAGAAAAGCCTCAAACATGCTTTGTTTTGGGGAAACAAAGCAACACAAAATCACCCTTCCTACCCTTAAGGAGCTCACTAACTAGAAGAGAAAACAACATGCAAATAATTGTGTACAAACAAGATATCCAGAGGATAAATTGGGGATAAAGAAGACCAGGAAAGGTTTCTTACAGAAGGCAGAATTTTAGCTGAAACTGGAAGAAAATAAATGATGAAAGGAGGTAGAGATGAGGAAGGAGAAAATTCTAGACATGGGGGATATTCATTGGAAATGCAGAACTGAGAAAGGGAAAATCTTTGTTTAAGGAACAGTAAGGAGGCCAAAGACACTTGGATGATAAAACACACATAAGGTAATAAATTTTAAGAAAGCAGAAAAGGAAGGGAGGGAGGCAGTACCCTCCCTCAACCACAACTCCCCTTGGTATGTTTTCTCTTCCATTCACAAGTAAGTTCTTGACAAAGATAGACTTTGCTTTTGGAATGTATCATTCTGCTTGGAGCATAGTAAGCTTTACTGATATAAATGAATATAACCAGGTCTTGAACATGCCCAGATTATCTACAGTGGAGACATCCATGTGGGAGGGAATAAGGCTATGAGAAGACATCTTGAATTCCTCTACAGCATGAATGGATGTACCTTCTGTCCTTTGGTTATATTGCCAGACTAGGCTACATTTTTAAAACAACCATATTGGGAGATCCTTGCTCTTTCTGAGAGTGTCTAGGAGGTGAAAGTGCTATTGCTATGAAATGAACTGAATGGATGAAAAGGTTACCTTCCTCCTCTCCTTTAGACCCTGTGATCCCAAGGAATGGACTTGGGGTTTTGGCCTGTTTCATTCCTCTTTTTCAGTTTCAGTCATAGGAACAGGTGAGAGTCCCTGGACCAGGGATCTGGAGCCATAGTGACTTTAGAATCTTGATTCTGGACTAGATATTTCTGTCAGCCCAGTAGAGAAGCCCTGAAAAACCAGGATGCCTGGATACAAACTTTGGAGATTTTTGGACTTGAAATTAGTCTTGATGCTAAATTGTGTTGAGGTTGAGAAGGGGGACCCCCCAAATCCCAGATTGGTGTTATGAAGTGTCTCAAAAAAATTTTCAGGCTTAAAACCATCTCCTAGTCAAGGGACAAAGTTTAATTAAAAGTAAAGTTTGCCATTACTAAGCAGACCGAATTCTAAGGGAATTCAGTAAAGAAACTGAAGCAAGGAGATACACTTTTATAGATTTCAATCATATATATTTTAATTCTAAGGCAGAAGGGTAATGCTGGGTCCAGATAAATTGAAAGTGGTCTCTGAAATTTGATTACCATTGACCAGATCATCAGTCAGCAATGAACTGAGAAGTAATCTATTCAGAATCAGACAGACTGGGCTTGGGAGTTTTTTGAGGCCAGAAACTATCTGTCTAAGGAGTAATCAGCATCACTTTGGAGCAGACTCCAAAACCCAAAAGTTTTAAGGTTTCATATTACATCAGTAGGAACTGATTTAAGTTGTTAACCTAATTTCCTTCACCTCCCCAGATAAGTGGTGGTATAGACGAAGGTGCCACAGGGAAGAGATGTTTATTTGTTCCTTTTATAGACTTGAAGTGAATATTCCTTTGTAAAAGTTGAACTATTAAGTGGTTAAATATTAGTGGGGTGGAAGTAACCCCTAAAATTGGGGCAAAACTATTGATGGAGACTTATTGTTGTTTGTTTTTCATTCTCAAAGACCAAAACCATGACATCAGAGAAGTGATGCCATGACATGCAAGTGAACTGGATTTAAAGGAAGGAGGCCTGTGCAAAGTCACCTGCCTCTCTTTCCCCTCCAGAGCCATTTGGGTCCAATAGCCAGATATAGATCAGGATGATTGGAGATGGGACTGCATGAAATGGGAGATATTGGCTTTTTTAAGCTAAGATCTTCAGCAGTCTCAGTTTGAGGTCACAATTATTTAGTGATTAAGCCTATGTAGCAATTAAGGCAAAGAATTTCCCTTTTTGCCTACTGCAAAAAAAAAAAAAGGAAAGGAAAGGAAAAAAGAAAATCTAAACAAATAAATAAATTTGGAAGGAGAAGACCTTCAGAGTTTCTGGCCACAGTGAAAAATGATTGCTATTTACATTCAATCTGAGTCAATCAGGATCCAAATAATGACCAAATGTAGCATGGCCTGGGAACTATTAATGACCAATCAATGAGAATCAAAGTGTTTTTTATTTAAGGCTTGGTCTTTAAAAGAGAAATCTGGCCAGTATAACCCTAGATATATTGGATGGGTTCAGAAGTCAAAAAGGAAAAAAAAAAGTTTTTAAAAGCATCTGTAAGAGTATGATACCCTATATGAAGAGAGAGAAGGAGGGAAAGGAGAGAAGACAGGGACATGATAGGGAGAGAAGGAAGAAAGGAAGGAAGAGAGGAAGAAAGGAAGGGAGGAAGGGAGGAAGGGAGGAAGGGAGGAAGAAGAAAGGAGGAAGGCAGGTTCTAAGCTTCTGAAGATGAGCTTGACAAAGGCACTGACAGTCATGATGGCCCTCCAACTTTCAGCAGGGAGCCCTAGTCCAGGATTTATCTAAAAGCTCACCTGAGGATGAAGAGGCTGAGTGCCTCATGAAGGAGAGATGGGAGGCAGGGGCAGAAGACGGGGTGGCGATGTCTGACCACTTCCCCACAGGCCACGTCCCCACAGGAAGTTGCATCCAGTGAACCCCGAGAATTGAGTGGGGAGGTGGTGACTTAAAGATGGATGCAGTAGACACCTCCAAACTTCCTGGAAGATACCAGAAAACCCTGAGGAGAACTTCCCTCGTCTTTAAGAAGTGGGGGCCAAAGTAAATCATTCATCTTCTTGTTCCAGGTTTTTCCCCAATTCAATCCATACATAGAGTGGCCAAAATGGTTTTCCTTAAGCAATGATCAGACTATAGCAGTCCCCTTCTCAACAAATTCCAGAAGTTCCCCATTGCCTCTAGGACAAAATAAGTGTCTCTGTTTACCTTTTAACTCTCCCCACCTACAGTGTCTTTTCAGTCTTTTCAACACTTCCTTTCCCAAACTCCGTGATCACATCAAACTAACTCATTTGCTCCATTTCTTCTCCATGGCGTTATCCAGGTTATCCCTGTACCTGGAGGGCATTTCTTAATCCCCTGTAGAAATAATTCACTTCCTGCAAGATGGAAATCAAGCACAATCTTGTACATGAGCCTTTTCCCTTCCCTGTCCACCACACCTCCTTCTTCTAGTACCCTCTCTTTCTGATATATAAATATAGCTATAACTTATCTTCTCTTTATTTTTGTTTAATAATAATAATAATAATAATAATTTTGTTTAATAATAATGTTTGTTTAATTTTTTATTCTGTCTATATTTATACCATATCATTGTTTAATACTGCACTAAGATTTTGGGGACATCCTGTATCTGAATATATTGATTCTCTCAACCAAATATAAGCTCTTTGAAAGTAGAAACTGTTACTTTTTTAGAAAACATCTTTATATCTCCAAAGTCTAACACAGTGCTTGGTTCACATTAGGTGCTTTATCAATGCTTATAGAGTCATTGTTCTCTGACTCTCAAAATTACTTATTCTCTTATGTCAAACTTAGAAGTTACCTCCTATTGGAGACCTTTGTTGATCTTCCCCCTAACTCCTGCCCTGAGTTATCAATTTTCTCTCCCTCTTAAAATTAAAATAAAAAAATTGTACATGTATATATGTATATTGTGTGTACATATATATGTGTGTATGTGTGTGTGTATAGACACATATAACTAGTTATAATATTTACTTAATTTTATATGTTGCATGTTCCCAGTGAAATGTAACCCTCTTTAAGACAGGGATTATTTCCTACTTGATTTTATATCCCTACCTTCCACACTTAGATCTCAGTAGGTGTTTGTTGAATTGAATGAATTCTATAATAAGCTATAGAGTATGATCAGCCAAAGAAAAGTCCTTCTCATTTATTCACATCATTGTTATTCATCAACAATACTCTCATTCAGACAACTTCCAGGTTGCTTTGAGAAAGGACCTGCCACTGCCAGTCCTGCTTAATGAGCAAGAAATGATGGGAGTCAGTGCTAGGCAGCTGCCCGCCATTCTCTGCTTAATCGTCCTGTCCTCTGGCCTGTGGGTTTCTTTAATTTTTCTTTGATTAACAGTTTTAATAAAGAGACTTAATGTCATCCCCAGCAACAGAAACCAGAGGGAAGGGAAAAGGCAATTCAGAATAAAATGCCCCAAAGAAATATACAGAGGTGATGAGGTCTGCTCTCTGTTCTCTCCTATCTATGGACCAGATTGACACTTGGGGAGTATCTTGATCCTGAAATTGAAATATTCAATTCAACAAATTATTATTAAATACCTACTATGTACAGAGACTGTGTGAGGCCTTGGAGATGCAAAGATAATATGATACCTACCCACTAAGAATTTTATTCGACTCAAAAGATACTATATGGACTCAGGTGGATATTATATGAAAGTATGAACCAAGATGAGATGGAAAATATGAGGGAGAAAAACTCTCAGGAAAATGGGGCAAGAAGTTCCCCACACTCACAGAAAATACCATTTTTCCATAAGTTAGTAGATAATCTTGGAGTTACCTAAGATATAGAGAGATGCAGGGCAGCTGAAAAATGGATCAGTCAGGAGAACTTAAGTTCAAATCTGGCTTCAGACACTTAAGACTTAATAGTTATATGACTCTAGCCAAGTCACTTAATCCCAATTGTCTCACCAAAAAGGAAAAAAAGAAAGTGAGAGAAATGAGCTTATTTCTCTCCAGTTACATGGCTAATACAGAGACAACATATGAGCCCAGATCTTTACTCCAAAGACCATGATATTTCCAGCCTTCATGGAGTTGTAGACATAATAAAGTACTTATAAGGCTCATATCAGTTTCTCTTCAACAAATTTCCATGACTTTTTATGGCCTCTAGGATAAAACACAAACTCTTCTGTTTTATATTCATATTGACTATTTGTGCCCAACCTGTAGTAGGGCCTTCTGAGCTCTTCTTGTTCTGCTCAGCCAGAGTCAATACAGTGTGTACTACATACTACAATACAGTGTATGACTACAACATAAGGATGTCATTTTGGTCCTCTCCAAGATCGAAGGACAACAACCAAAGAACCCAACTATTCAAGGGTCTCCTTATAGAGTTGGCTATCCATATCTAGAATGTTTTCTTAAGATATACTGCCTCCTCCAAAAATAAGGCATGAAGATGCTAGAAGGCAGTACATTTCAGGCAATGACAGGAGTTGCCTCCTGAACAGGGGAAGGTTCATACTCCAATTTGGCTGCAGTGCAAAATAGATGAAAGGGAGAATATAAAATAAGGATAGAAAGGGGAATGGGACCAAATTGTGAAATGGTTTAAATCCCAGACTAAGTAATTTGTATCCTAGAGACAAGAAGGAATCACTCCAGGTTAGTGAGCATGGAAATAACATGCTCAATTAAAGCCAGGGGAAGGCCTGAGAACAGTGTTATTTAATGCAGAAAGTACTAGACATGGTGGCAGCCAAACCTGGATTTAAGACTATCTTTGCATGAAATAACAAAAAATGAAATGAGCAGAACCAAGAGGATGTTTTGTGTACAGTAACAGAAATATTGTTTTAAGAATAACTTTGAATTCATAAGTCATTTTGACTATTATGAAAAATCAAATGAACTATCAAAGACGAAGGAATAAATGAGCTATTTGCATCCAAAGACATTAAGAAAGAATCAATAAAGAGAAATACATATTGAGTAATTTTACATATATATATATATATATATATATATAATTACATATATATGTACTTATTTGTATCTAATGATAGGCATCTCTAGGGAGGGAGGGAAGAATTAAATGTAAAATTTATATGATAACTATGATATATTTAAAACTAATAGCAAGTTGTACATAATAGATTTGCAGCTTCATGTGCAATCATTTTTTTTATGATACAGCCATGGAAATGCTTGTTTTATTACATAAATTTAAAAAAATAAAGGCATTTAAAATAAATGAAAAATACTTTTCTGGCACTTACTGGCTTCATAGGTTTGGTCCAGTGATTTAAGCTCTCTTGACCTCAGGCAACAATGTCAAACTATGTACTAATTTAGAGTTAAATTGTAATCTGATTCAGAAACAGAATCTGTAATCTGAAACAGAAAATTAGTTAATGCAAGAAATTACAAATCCTTGATGTATTGATGTGAAGGCTGGTTAAGAGATAGGAAAAAGCAAAGTCAAGAAAATAATTAAGAAAACAATAATAATGATAATAATAGCTATAATTTATATAATACTTTGAGGTTTGCAAAACTCTTTATAACATCAAGTCTAAGAGATGGGTGCTATTATTATATACATTCACAGATGAAGAAACTGAAGCAGGCAGAGGATAAGTGGCTTCCTCAGGGTTGATATATTAAATTTCTGAAATCAAATTTGAACTCAGTTCTTTCTAACTCCCAGTCCAGCAGCCTATCTACTATGCCTATCTACTAGTTTCCATTAGTATCAATAGCTAAAGAAAGAGGCAATAAGGCCCTGAAATTAGGATTGTAGAAGTGTTAATTAGAGATGGATATGAGAGATATGGTAAGCAAAGAATCAATAGGACTCATTAACTATTTGGAAAAAGGAGAAGGAATGAATGAGAGAAGAATTTATAAAATAACTCTGATGAGTTAAATCTGAAGAAATAGAAAAATAGTGGTTATAATAAACAGACATAGAAAACTTTGGAGGAAGGATAGATTTAGTGGAGAATATGATGGATTCCATTTTGGATATTTTCTGCTTGACATTCTAGTGGGATATCCCAAGAGAGCTGTTTGAAAGACATAGGAAGGGAATTCGGGAAACATATTAGAGCTGGATCTGTATATTTGGGAGGCATCCATAAAGAGGAAATAACTAAATATATAGAATTTGATTAATTCACCAAGGAAGAAAGATTTGGAGTAATATTATAGGTTCAAGCCAAAATGTCCAAGATTTTTAGTTGAAGGCCCTAGAGAGTCCTTCCCACTCAATTTGCACATAAAGAAACTGAAATTCAGTTATGTTACTTTTCTTATCTATGGTTTCACAGGAATAGAACTAGAATTTAAACTTAGATCCTTTGTCCACAAATCCTGCCTGATTTTCAATATATCATAATTCCAAGAAAACAAGGGATAGAATGGAACAGAGTCAAGATGATAGAGTAAGGGCAAGGATTTTCCCAAGATCTATCCCAAACCCCTTCAAATACCTTTAAATAATGAATCTAAAATTTTTTTAAGTTATTAGCACCCACGAAAATATGAAGTGAAATAATTTTCCAGCACAGGACAACTTGAAAGGTCAGGAGGGTTTGTAACACAAGGGTGAGAGTGGTGTGTGGGTCATGTCAGCACTGCCCTGTATCCAGCAAACCAACAACAAGCATTGAGAGCTACTGAATCAGCAGCAACAGCAACAGCTTCCAGAACTCCCAGATGGTAGGGGTGGAACTACTGGTCAGAAGAAGATTACAATGGTGTCTTTGCTAGCTACTGAGGTAGGACTCTGTTGCTTTGCATATACTCAGATATGGGCTGCCGTTTTAAGTGGTAGATCCAGAATGAGGAGGAGCACTAGTACACCAGCTCTTTCAGCATATATTGGAACAGAGATCTTCTTCACTAACCCAAGGAAGAAAAAAGTACTAGGGTACAGGAAAAGAGAGTAGTAAATACAGTTCCCCTTAAATCATATTACCTTTGTAAAACTGAAAACCTATGGGTCCCTGGAAGGATCTTTGAAAACAGCTGCACAAAATCCCTGAAACTTGGAATAATGCTACCAACTATGGAAGCAGAGCCCTGTTTTAACAAAGAGTGAAAAGCCAAGTGGCTGGGGAAAAGAGTAAACAATAGAAAGTTTCTGAGAATAAAAAGTTATTATAGTGACAAGGAAGATCAAAATACATACTCAAAAGATGATAACAAAGTCAAAGTTCCCACATTGAAAACCTCCAAGAAAAATATGAAGTGGTCTTCAAGTCATGGAAGACTCCAAAAAGGGTTTTTGAAAATCAAGTAAGAGAGGTAGAGGAAAAAAAAATTGAGATACAAATGATAAAGGTACATGTGATAAAGGAATATACAAATGATATACAATGATAAAAATGATAAAGGTACAAATGATAAAGGAATATAAAAAGTTAATGAGAAGAATATTTTTAAAAGCAGAATTGGCCAAATGGAAAAAAGTACACTGAAGAAAACTCCTTTCAAAGGAATTTGCATAAAAAGAAAAAATGGTATCAAAACTCTGAATAAAATAATTCTTTGCAAATTAGAACTGAACAAATGGAAGCTAATGACTTTATGAAAAATCAAGAAATCATAAAACAAAACCAGAAAAAAAAAAAAGAAGAAGAAGAAGACAAAGTGAAATGTCTAATTGGGAAAACAACTGACCTGGAAAATAGATCCAGGAGAGATAATTTTAAAATTATTGAACTTCCTGAAAGTCATGATCAAAAACAGATCCTAAACATTATCTTTCAAGATATTGTCAAGGAAAACTGCCCTGATATTCTGGAACCAAAGAGTGAGTAAAATGGAAATGGAAAGATTCTACCAATAACCTCCTGAAAGAGATCTCCAAATAAAAATCCCCAGGAATATCATACCTCAATTTCAGAGTTCCCAGGGCAAGCAGAAAATATTGAAAACTAATACAAATTTTGTCATTATTAGAGCGGTTAGGAGTATATACAGTCAGAGGACACAGGTATTAGTTGAATGTGAAAGGATGATATCTAAAAATAAAATTAAGGGGTGAGAGAGGAATGTAGTGGGAGAAAGGGAAAGGAAGAGAGAGACATTGTAATAAATTATCATGCATAAAAGAAGAAAAAAATTACAATGGAGGGGAAGAAGGATTATATAAGGAGGACTAAGGCAATTTTACTCTTAATTGAATTGACTCCAAGAAGTAATAACATACATACTCAATTGGGTATAGAAATCTATCTTATCCTTGAGGATATTAGGAGGAGAAGTGGAGGGAGTAATGATAAGAGAGAGGGAAGATATGGGGAGGGGGTAGTCAAAAGCAAACACTTTTGAAGAAGGACTAGGTAGAAGGAGAAAGAGAATAGCATAAACAGAAAAAATACAGTTAGCAAAAGTAATTGTGAGAAAAAAAATTGGAAGCGAGTTTCTCTGATAAAGTTCTCAATTCTAAAATATATTAAGAATTGAGTCAAATTTAAAAAATAAGAGCTATTTCCCCATTGATAAATGGTCAAAACATATGAGCTGTTCTCACATGAAGAAATCTTAGCTATCTATAGCCATATAAAAATGCTGTAACTCACCATTTATTGAAGAACTGCAAATTAAAACAATTCTGAAGTACTACCACATACCTATCAGATTGGCTAATAGGAAAAAGAAGGGAAAAGATAAATGGTAGAGGAGATGTGGGGGAAATGAGACATTAATGCACTGTTGGTAGAGTTCTGAAGTGATTCAACCATTCTGTAGAGCAATTTAGAACTATTTCCAAAGGGCTATAACCATCCATACTCTCTAACCTAACCATACCACTACTAGGTCTGAATCCCAAAAGATATAAACCACTAAAAAGGAAAAGTATCTATATGTACAAAATATTTATAGTATCTCTTTTCTGGGGGCAAAGCACTGGGCATTAAGGAGATGTCTATCAATTGTAGAATGGCTGAACAAATTGTGGTAAGTGGTTATGATGGAATACTATTGTGCTATAAGAAATGATGAGGAAGATGCTCTCAGAAAAAGCTGGAAAGACTTCTATGAGCTGATGTAAAATGAAATATACTGTATACAATTTAATAACAATATTATAAGGTATTTAATGTCATAACTATTCTTAGCAATACAATGATCCAAAACAACTGTGAAGGATTTATAATGGAAAATATTATTCATACCCAGAGAAAGAACTAATGGTTTGGGGGTGTAGTTTGAAGCACACTTTTTTTTTTGCTTTTTTATTTTCTTGAAGTTTTTTTTGGGGGAGTGTCTGTTTTTTTCTTTCACAATATGACTATTATCAAAATGTTTTCAAGAGTATAGATGTATAGGGGCAGCTAGGTGCACAATGGATAAAGTACTGGCCTTGAAATCAGGACTACCTGAGTTCAAATCTGGTCTCAGACACTTAATACTTTCCTGGTTGTGTGACCCTGGGCAAGTCATTTAATCCCAATTACCTCAGCCAGAAAAAAAAAAGAATATAGACGTATAACCTATATATTGAATTGCTTGCATTTTTCAGGGGGAAGACAAAAGGGACAGAATCTGAAACTCAAAGTTTTGAAATTAAATGTTAAAGATTATTTTGGCATAAAATGGGAAAATAATTAAATATTTTTAAAAAAAGAAAGAATAGAAGAAAATCCAAGGGAGAGAAGGTAATGAAATGGTCATCCAAGCTATCTGGGAAATGTAAGCAAAATTATCCAAGGAGAAATCAAAAGAGAAATAAGAATAATATTAGAGAGAGAGCCAGGAAAAATGGGATCATGGAAGATATAGAGTATCTAGGGGAACAGAAATGTCCAACAATATCAAAAGTAGAAAAAAGTGGAGCTTTTTCCTTTTGTTTTGTTTTTTAATGAAGACTGAAAATAGGCCTGCATATCTTGCAATTAACATATCTGACAACCTTTGAGAGAAAAATTTCAGTAAAATAGAGTTGTAATCAGGAAGAAAATTTAGAAGAGGTGAAGTGTTAACAGGTGGATGAGGAAAAAGTGACTGCAGGATATATAATTACTTTCTAGGAATTTGTAAAAGTGAGGACTGAAATAAAATAGCTTATGAATATGTGATGATCATTGATGAAGATGATGGTGGTGATGATGATCATGGTGGAGAGAGAGGGAGAGAAACCAAGAAAAAGATTAGTCTAGCTCCTGAGGAAGATAAGAAGGTATGGGATCATGATATGAGTAGATGGTAGTAACAGTCCAAATTAGATTGTATTTTTCTCCCAATCAGGAATAAAATATTTCATCCTAGTATAAAGAGGTTCCTGATGATGGAGTTTAAGCTCTAATTAGACATAATAAGTTGAATATTTTAATATTTTAAATTTCAACTGAGCAATTTGTTGTCTCAGAACCTATCTACCTAAATCTAGATAGAATTATTTCCAGGAGACTGAGTGCTTAATGATAACTTTTTTGTCACTGTTATCTACCAAGGCATGAAGAGGTTGGAATCTGTATCAAAGGATGAAAGATGTCACACATTCTCAGTTTTTTGAGAAACATAACCCACTTTTTAATTTTGAATATATACCAGTATTTTGTACATTGTTACCAGTTCAAGCTGGGAGCAATATCACTAAGGGACACATGAACTTCTGAATATGACCCAATTCTCATAGGTGTTTACAATCCAGAGAAGTCAAACTGTGCTAATTAACCCTTAGACTCAAAGGTCATTTATTTTGTTGTGTTCCCTGGAAGGGGACAAGACCTCCTAAGTAGCTTGTTAGTTGTTGGACATATGGATCTACAACAGACTTTTTTGTTATTTAGTTGGAAAGAAGAGGAGCAGGAAACTGAGGCAAACCAAAGTTCAATAACTTACCCATAGTTACATCACTAGTAAGTGTCTGAGGCAAGATTTGAACTTGTCACATCCTGATTTCAACTCCAATACTATCCATTAGGTCACCTAACTTCACACATGATATTTATCCCCTACTTCTCTTTCTTCTCTGCCTCTGGTTGTATCTCCTACCAGGAACACTCTCCCTTCTTACCTCTGTCTCCAGACTTCCATGGAATCCATCAAAACTCAACTTAATCGTACATTCTGTCCTGGTCCCCTCATCTGCTAGTATGCTCCCTACTGAAACAACTTTCTTTTTTACTTTGTGTGTATACATACACATATTTTATACATACACATATGTATGTTTGTGGGTATATACAAATGTAGGTGTATATATTTATGTACAAAGTACCTATCTAAATATAATAATTATATAAGGTTATAATATGACATGAAATGCTGTATTACAATATGCAATAATTCGTATAATATAATAGACCTATTTAAATGATATCCCCTTCATTAGAATATAAACTTAATGTGTCAAGGATCATGTTTTTGCTTTTCTTTGTATCCTTGGGGATTAGTATTGCTTGGCACATACTAAGTGCCTCATGAATTCTTGTTCATTAGTTGATCTTCACCTGAAACATAGCAAATAGATGTAGAAGAGCTGAGGAAAAATTAAAATCTCTCCTCGCCCATTCACCCAAACCACCTTCAATAGAATGTAAACTCCCTGAAGGCAGGGACTTTTCCCCCAGCACTAATTATAGTAATATTGACAATAAACATTTCTGTCACATTAAGATTTTCAAAGAACTTTACTGATGTTTTCTCATTGCCACTACCTGACACATAGAAGGTATGTAATTAATTCTTGTGGAATCAAATTGAAACATTCCTTTCCTGAGAATGTTTTATTAAAAAATATGATTCTGAATTTCAAAAGCAGAAAAATTGCTTTCTTATAGCCAGTGACTCAGCATTTGCTAGAGAAATGTGATAGGGCAGAGTGTAGGATGGAGTATCTGAAGTCCATCAAGGTTGAGCTAAATCATCTAAGGTTGTGGTTAAGGAATTCAAAAAATTAATCTGTATTTTAATTAGATGATGATCTAGTCCATTGAGAACTATGCTTTCCTTCTTTTCTGGTCACAGACTAAACTCTAATACAAGCTCCAACCTGAACATTAACACTTTGCTCAGAATGACCCTCTCCTCAACAGGTCCCAGGCTGACCCTCAACCTTTCCAGAAAGTACTATTAGTCACAAGGAGAAAGAATATGGATGACTCAATATGGCTTATTACCCCTCTTCCCATGGGAGATGAAGCTGAGAGCCTATATTCAAAGGAGGAGAGATCTAAGTACCTTCAGAAAATAAATCCAGTACTTTATGTCTCATTTAAAGTTCTTCCACCTACACAGGCATGATGTATCTTGGGAACATTATAGTGTGGTTCTGGTTGTTTTGGAGGTTTTGTTTATTTGGTTTTTGCTTTTGCTTTTTTTGTTTTTTTGTTTTTTTTTTTTTCAATTTTAGTATTTTATTCCCTCTGTTTCTTCCCAATGAGTATGTGCCAAAAGTTCATGGTTAGCTCTTAAAGGAAAGTTCATTTCTATAGTTTAGCCCAAAATACCACTCACTCTATCCAAGTTGATAAGCAGTTGTCTAGCTAGTCAGCACTACTAAAACACCTACATAATACACAAAACAAACACAGGCATGTTCCTCTATGGACCTTCAAACAAGGTTCAAGGTCAACCTTTCAATGCCTTGAGAATATTGCTGAGACTGTTATTTAAAAAATGACTCAGAAAAGCAGAAATAGACAAAACCATCAGGTAACTTTTCCCCTCCCCTGGACACAAGCTATGATAGAATCTGATGGTGGGAAGCATCAGAATAGTGCCCTTATTTTTTCTTAGAAGAAAAAGCAGTAGAGATCTCAGATTTTTCGTAAGCCTTTTAAGTAAATGAATTAGTTGTCTGCCTATGGTGAAAGATCTTACAAGATTTTAATTTCCCAGAAAAAAATAGCTCCTTTTTAACTCGTTTTTACTTTCCTACAATGCCTACCACATAGCAATCTGTTAATAAATGTTGGGGAATGGATGTGTGATGAAATGTATGAATGAGTGAATAATTGAAAAAAATGAATAAGTGATGGGTTATGAGAAAGAATTAATTAATTAATACACAAATGAATGACTGAATCAATAAATAAGTGAATATTTTATGACTGACTAAATAAATTGGTCAGTGAAGGAATACATAAATATGAGTGAATAAGTGAAGGGACAGATAAATAAATAGATGAAGAAGACAGTGGATAACTGATTTAATGATTCAACAATGCATAGGCAAAAGTATGGGAGATTGAGCAAGTAAAAGAATGAATGAGTGGATAAATATAAAATTGAATAAGTAAATTAATTAAATATTAAGGAGTGAATGAATTTCAGAAAAATTGGAAATGTCTCAAAAACCAATGAACTATCACCCAGGTTACTAATGCCTGAAAGTTCACTATTGATATTTGATTCCTTTGTCTCAAGATTATAGTCTGTGTTAATAAGCAAGTTCTTCTCTACTTCTTCTCCATTTTCCCCCTTAGTGATCTTATCAGCTCCTATAAATTTCATTTTCTTCTCTACATAGATGGCTCCCCAGAACTACATTCCTAATCCTGATCTCATTCCCAAATTCTATCTTCCTCTACTCCCATCTTGATGTAAATTTTCCAGAGTATAATCCCACCTTTGTAGCAAGGTGTATGCTATTCATTCTAATCCTCCATGTTTCTCTCTCTCCATTGCATCATATTCCATTCCTCATCATCTGCCTACTGGACATTTCTACTTGGATGTCATAATTATATCATACTCAGCATATCCAAGATCAAATTCAGCATCTCCTTCTCTTAAAACATACTCTTCTTCCTATCCCTTCCATTTATTTGAAAAATACTATCATCCCACCAGTAATCCAGGTGCATTGCCTCGAAATTATCCTTCAATTTTCTCTTTTCCTCACTACCCCATTCATGTGGAATCACTTTCTGAATTCCCCCAATTCTGTGTCAAAAACATTTCTTTTATCTATTCCCTTCTCTCCACAGTTCACAGTCAAAACTCATGTTCTGTCCCCCATTACTTCTCATTTAGATTACTGTAGTAGCTTCCTAATTGGTCTCTCTGCCACCAATCTCTCCTCATCCCAATACATCTTCTATACAACTGCCAAATTTATATTCCTGAAACACAGATTTGAACATATCATCCACCTGCTAAAAATGTTTCAGTGCCTTCTTACTGCCACTAGATCAAACAAGAACTTCTCTGCTTAGCATTTAAAGCCTGTCACATCCCAGTTTCAACCTGTCTTTCCAGACTTATTTCATATTACTCCATAGTGCTTATTTTAAGTTTGTACTAAACTGACCTGTTTGCTGTTTTCCATACATTCCTACTAGGCTCTGGCCTTTTGATATCCTAAGTGACCTGACTAAGAGTGCTCCCCTCTGCTACTCTATCCAGAAAGGGAATCAGAATGGAATTCTGGAAATGAAGGAATGAAAGTTAAGGAAGCCTGCATTATCTGCCTCTTATGAACATGATAGTTGTTAAGAAAATATTTACTTATTGATACAGGGTCAAAGAAAAATCTTTCTCTCTGAACACTTGGGAATCCTTTATGCATATGAAATGTTATGTGCCCAGATATGATCATCACCTTCCCTAATAAATCAGCTTCTTTACTACTTTCCTAATTTCAGTTTATGGTACCATATTTTTGAGTCATCTTGAACTTTTGTTTTTTCCTCTTACCCTCTATAGCCAATCAGTTGATAAATCCTGTTGATTCTTCTTCTTCAATGTCTCTCACATAATCCCCCTCCTTTCAACTCCCACTGCTACCAAACTGGTTCAGGACCTCATTATCTCTCACCTGGACTATTACAATAGTCTCCTAATTGGTCTCCCTGCCTCCCTCCTCCAATACCTCCTACACAAACTGCCCCGATTCATCTTCCTAATTCATAATTTGGTTCAGCAGTTTTGCTCGGGGAAATGCCAGTCTCTTGCTTCTTTTTTCTGTTGGTTTGTGATTTTTCCCCCCAGATGTGGCTTCTCTTAGTCATTCATGCCTACAGATAGAATTTGTCTGAGTCACAGACAGATCTGCTGATGGATAAGGAATATGTGTTTCTCTCAAATGGAGAGATTCTTTCATCAACAAAATGAACTTTGTCCACTGAAGAACACCACCTACTCCCTATAATTTTAGGCACCTAAAATAGTTATCTACCTATAAAAAATAAGCCTTTTACTGAATTTCTAATATTAGAGATTTATTCTTTTGACTTGAAGTGCTGATTTGTGTTAGAATGCAAGTCCTTCTGTAAAATTATATCATTAATTACTAACATCAATCACCATTATCTAATAAGTATCTACTATATATATTCTCCTGTGCTAGATTCTATAGATGTATAGTTTTATGTAAGACCTGGTTTCTGTCTTCACAGAGCTCATAGGGAGTTGAGTATGCATATGTGAATAAACACAATATAATGAAATAAATGCATTGGAAAGGTAAAAATAAATTCCAAATAGGGTTGAATTAACAGACAAATTAGGTTATTGTTTTTGGAAAAAAACATGATAGTTAGAATTGCTTTAATGGATTGAGTATTTAGTATGTAAGGAAGACTAAGGCCTCTAAACCTGGGAAGCAGCCTGAACAAAGGCTTAATGATGGGGAAATGGAGGACCCATAGAAAGAGAAATGGGAGTAGGAATAACAATGGGATATGGAATTATTCATTTAGGATTGTATATAAAGTAGAGAGGAGCAATATCAAATAAGGGGGGTGCCACTAGATTGAAAGAGACCTAAAACGCCAACATCATGAGTTAAAACATTATTTGGAAGGAATAAGAATCCCATGGAGACTTTTAAAACAGTAAAGTAGCATGTTCACACTGAGTTACACTAAAATTTAGCCCAAGTCTTTCATTAGAGCAAATTTAGAAGCTGAAAAAAATACAAGGATCTTGGGATATTAAGTCAGGGAGAAGAGAATTTGAGAAAGGTAATTTTAAATTGTTTGTGTAGACCTTTATGATTTACAAAACTCTTTCATCTAAGCTATTTCATATTCATCATATTTTCATCATGAGATAAGCATGGCAGAAATTATTGTCTCCATTTCACAGATGGGAAAACTAGACCCATAGAAGCCTAAATTTACCAAATAAGTAGAAGTATATTATAGGGAATCCAAGATTAAGTAGTAGTTCTTAAGATAAAACAAAAGGATATGGAAGTCTTAGCTGTTTACAAATTTATGCCTTTCTGCTCATGAAATGCTCAGGTGAAATATATCAAATGAGAAAACTTCTCAATTATGTCATTTCTTATTAAAGAGAAGTTTTCTGCAGAAATCAACAAAATACTGTAGTTGAAATATGAAACAGTAACTTTATGTGCACTAAGGAGAATCAGTAAGGTATTCTTAAAACTGAAGTTGTGCAAAATGGTTTTATTATATAGCATTCACTGGTCATTTTCTAGATTGGTCAAACTGTAGCAGAAATCATCTTCTCCTTTGCTTTTTAAAATTGTGACTAACCACTTCCTCCAGCAATTCAAAGAATCCAAGCTTTAATTCTTCTAGGGAAGGACACTCTCCTCTGACACAGTTCATTACCCCCTCTAACTTGGTAATGAGGTTTTTTTGTTTGTTTTTTATAGTTGTAATTTATTTATTTATCTTATCTTGTGAATTATGTTGGTAGAGAAAAATCAGAATAAAAGGGGAAAACCATAAGAGAAAAAAAAGTGAACATAGCATACATTCAATCTCTACAATTCTTTATTTGGATTCAGATGATATTTTCTGTCCAAAGTCTATTGAGATTGCTTTGGATCACTGAACCACTGAGAAGAAAGAAGTCCTTCATAGTTGATCATAGCACAATCTTGCTCTTATTGGATACAATGTATTTCTGGTTCTGCTTGTTTCATTCAGAAACAGTTCATGTAAATCTTTCCAGACCTTTCTTAAATTAGCTTGTTCATCACTTTTTATAAAAAAAATAATATTTCATTACCTTCATGTACCACAACTTATTCAGCCATCCCCCAATTGATAAGCATCTACTCATTTTCCAATTCTTTGCTACCACAAAAAAGGGCTGCTATAACCTACGATTTAATCTTGCATTCCCTATAATATACTTTTATTTATTTGGTAAATTTAGGCTTCTATGGGTCTAGTTTTCCCATCTGTGAAATGGAGACAATGATTTCTGCCATGTTTATCTCATGATAAAAATATGTCGAATATGAAATAGCTTAGATGAAAGAGTTTTGTAAATCATAAAGGTCTACACACACACACAATTTAAAATTACCTTTCTCAAATTCTCTTCTCCCTGATTTAATATCCCAAGATCCTTGTATTTTTGCGCATGTGGGTTCTTTTCCCTCTTTCATGATGTTCTTAGGATACAGACCCAGTAATGGTTCTGCTGAGTCTAAAGGTTTGGTAATGAGTTTTTAAGAGTGACTAAAACTAGAAAACTCATCACCATGGAGCCAACTTGAGGATGAGCCTGAGGATGAGGTTAGTCGGAGCTGGCCCTTGAACTATATATAAGCATTCCATCTCTGGAGTTGTAAACAAATCTTGCCTATTTAGGTTGAACCAGCTTGAGCTCACACTGTACTGAAACAACGATAGATTAAAAGGTATAAGAGGCATATATCTTAGAGAAATATCAAAGAATTACTAACATGAGGAACAAACTTTTCCCTAAAAATCTGTTGTTACTTATATGATTTCTTTCAAAAGTATTCCAACTTGCCTATCTGTCTTTCAGGACTTGGCATATTTGGTACTACTTCCTTCCAAAATAGGAGACCTCACTGTCTGCTGAGGATCCCTCTCTCTGGAACCTACTGTGGATATACTCCAAAATAGAGGCAAGCATGTTTGATAAAAATAGCTTTCCCATTTTATGACTAATCATGCTGATGCCCAGAGGATCACTGAACAGTTAGTTATCTCATATTTTAAGGAAGTAGTTATGATTTTAATGTAAACATTACAGACCCCATTTTGGAAAAGAGCATTAAAGTCTGCTCAACTAAGTCAAAAACTGTGGGATTTGGGAATTTTGTTTTGTATTTTTGGTAATCAACAAATAATGAACACAATCAAATCATTTATTTTCATCTTCCAATCAACAATGTGTGCTGATATTAAAAAATTGTGAAAACTTGTTGTACATTTGTTTCAGTCATAGTTAACTCTTCAGGATCCTAGTTGCAATTTTCGTGGCAAAACTAAAATGGTTTGCCTTTTTCTTCTGCAGCTCATTTTATAGATGAGGAAACAAACAAATTGAATTAATAAGTTTCTGAGACCAGAGTTGAACTCATGAAGGTGATCCCAATGTTCTATCCACTGAACCATCTCATTGTCTGCTTATAAAGTTTTTCTTATCTCTTTTTATGTTTTTGTCAAATATAGCCTCAGTCATTCCAAGACCATAGCCAGAAAGTTTTGATAGAAATGAAAAAAGATGATGTATGTGTTTGTAGTTGCCCATACTTTGTTAATAATCTTTGTTTGCTATGAATAATGTCTATGCTCTCTTCTATTAATTGGAATCTTCCTCGCCCTAAGAGATTCCTAGTGTGACTATTACAAATCTATCAAAATGATCATCCTAAGGCACAGGTATGATGACCGTATCCTAATCTTGCTCAGTAATCTTCCACTTTTCCCTATTGACTCTTACAACTTTTCATTCTGATATCTGGCCTTTCATATTCTGACTTCAACCTGCCTTTCCTAAGCCTCTTCGATATTATTCTTGTTTATATTTTCTAGTAAAACTGCACTATGATATAATCCCCAAATTCAAATACTCAATTTTATATTTTCCATCTTGCTGTATTCATACAATAAGTCTCCATGCTTCTTATTTTCACTAATCAGAATTTTTATCTTCCTTCAAGTAGGTGCTATATATTTTTCAAACTTTTCTCCAGCCCTGCAATTTGCTAGTACCACATCTCTCTTGTATTGTATTGAATACCTTGCATCCACTTAGCTAGGAACATGCTATATCTCTGAAATAAAATATTAGCTCGTCGAAGGCAGGGATTTTTTCAATTTCATTCTTGTATCATCAGTTTCTAAAGCAGCTCATAGAGCCTTATACGTATTTACTCTTAATAAATATTTATTGAATTTAATTGAATATATTAAATATTGTTCCTTAAGGGCATTGAAAATTATGCTGTATAAAGCTTTAATTTCATCTGCATGTATTTAATCATGCCCAGCTGTTCGCCCAGAATTAACTCTACTTCATAATATAATTAATGACTAGAGTTCAAATGAGTAGTAGCATGGAGGGGGGAAGAGAGACATGAAAGGAATAGACATTTATATAGCACCTACTATGTGCTAAGCACTGTACTAAATGCTTTTTAAATATTGCCTTAATAAGGGAAGAGTTTATAGTCAAACCAGAAATGGAAATAAAATATATAAATTTGATTAAACAAAATTTAAAAGGTTTCACACAAACATTAAGCAACTAGGCCAAATGATAAAAGAAGTACAAAAAACTAAAGAGAAGAATATCTTAAAAAGCAGAAATGGCCAAAAGAATATATTGAAGAAAATAACTCATTTAAAAGGAGAACTGGGCAAATGAAAAAATAAACTACCAAAGCTCACTGAAGAAAAAAAAATTTCTTAAAACTTAGAAGTCAAAAAAAAAAAATTAGAACTCAAATGGAAGCTAATGAATTTATGAGAAATCAAAAAACAATAAAACAAAACCAAAAGAATAAAAAAAATAGAAGACAAAAAAAATATCTAATTGGAAAAAATGACATGGAAAATAGATGCAAAAGACATAATTTTAAAAATATTGTACTACCTGAAAGTCATGATCAAAAAAAAAAAAAAAAAAAAAAGAACCTAGACATCATCCTTCAAGAAATTGTCAAGGAAAATTGCCCTGGTATTCTGGAACCAGAGGCCACCAATCATCTCCTGAAAGAGATCCCAGTATGAAAACACCCAGGAATATTGTTGCCAAATTCTAGAATTCCCAAGTCAAGGAGAAAATATTATAAGCCACTAGAAACGGCAAGTCATGTATCAAAGACCCACAGTTAAGGTAACACAAGATTTAGCAGCTTCCACATTAAAGGATAGATAAGCTTGGAATATTGTATTCAGCAAAGGTAAAGGAGATAGATTCACCTACCCAACAAAACTGAGTTATAATCCTTCAAGAGGAAAATTTCAATTCAATGAAATGAAGGCTTTTCAAGCATTCTTGATGAAAAGACCAGATGTAAATATAAACTTTGACTTTCAAATAAAAGACTCTAAAGAAACATATAAGAGTAAACAGGAAAGGGAAATCATAAGAAATCTAATGAGGTTGGATTTTTTGCTTTCCTTTTCTTTGGAAAAATAAACTTATAACTCATAAGAATTTTGTCATTATTAGGGCAGATAGAAGTCAGAGGTGGTAGGTGTTAGTTGCATGTGAAAGAATGATATATAAAAAATAAAATTAAGGAGTGAGAAAGGAATGTACTGGGGAAAAGAAAGAGGGAGAAAAATGAGTTAAATTGTCATACATAAAAGCAAGTAAATGCTTTTACAATGGAGGGAAAGAGGGAAGAGGTAAAGGCTAGTGAGTAAATTTAATCTCCTCAGAATTGGCTCAAAGAGGGAATAATATGCAAACTCAATTGGGTATTGAAATTTATTTTACTGCACAGGATAGTAGTAGAGGAAGAGGATAAAAAGGACATAATCAGAAGCAAAATACTTTGAGGAGAGACTGGGTGAAGGCAGGGAGGAAAGGTATAGGGAATAGGATGAAAGAAAATGCAGTTAACAATAATGAAATTTTTTGAAGCAAATTTCTTTAATAAAGGCCTCATTTCTCAAAAAAATAAAGAACTTATTTGAAAATAAGAGTCATTTACCAGTTGATAAATGGCAAAATATATGAGCAATTTTCAGTTGAAATAATCACAGCTAACTGTGTCCATATTGAAAAAAAAATGCTCAAATTGATTGGAGAAATGAAGAATGAGACATTAATGCATTGTTGGTGGACTTGTGAAATACTTCAAACATTTATTAGAGCAATTTGGAACTATTCCCAAAGTTTATAAAACCATGCATATTCTTTGATCCATCAATACTATTAATATATTTGTATTCCAAAAGAGATTAAAAGGGGGGCAATAATTGGAAAAGGAAGGGCTACCCATCAGCTGAGGAATGGCTGAACAAATTTTGGTATATGATTAGGGTGGAATACTGTTGTGCTATGAGAAATGATGAGCAGGATGCTCTCAGAAAAACCTTCCTTTTTTCCTTAATTCAAAAAAGAAAAGTCATATCTATCTATCTATCTATCTTCTATCTTTCTAATCTGTCTCTATATCTGTTTGTCTATACATGGCAACCATCTTTGTAGTAACAAAGAGTTATAAACAAATTGGATGATCTGCAACTGGACTAAACAAAATTTGGTACATAAATGCAACAGAACATTACTGGCTTATAAGAAATGGTATTTTTAACATAAACAAGTCTTCCATACATATCTCCACAATTATCATGCTGCAAAGAAAAATCTAATTAAAAAGGAAAAAATGAAAAAGAAAACAAAATGCAAGCAAAAAACAAAAGTGAAAATACTATGTTATGATCCACAGTCCCCAAAGTTCTCTCACTTGGCTCTCTTGAAGATGGCTCTCTTCATCACAACACCACTGGAACTGGCCTGAATCACCTAGAATTATACTTTTTAAAAACTTTCTTTTTCTTGAGGTTTTTTTGGGAAGAAGGGTGTGGGGGCATCCTATAATTTTTTTTTCATAATATGACCAGTATGGGAATGTTTTCTATTATAACATATGTATTCTCAATTCTGGCAGTGAGGAAGGGAAACCTTCTGGTATTCAAAATTTTTAAAATCAATTGTCTTTTATTGTAGCAAGTTTGTTTTTAATATACCATTGCATAATGAATAATGTTGGAGAGAAAAATCAGAGGACAAGGGAAAAACATAGGAGAAATAAAAAAAAAAACAAAAAATAAGTGAACATAGTATAGAATATAAAATAAGTGAACATATATTTTTCTGAATGCAGATGACATTTTCTATCCAAACTCTATTGGGACTGTTTTGGATCACTGAACTACGGAAAAGAACCAAGCCTTTCATACTTAATCATCACATATTCTTATTGTTATTGTGTACAATGTATTCCTGGTTCTGTTTGTTTCACACAGCATCAGTTCATCAAAATCTTTCCAGGCGTTTCTATAATCAGATTGTTCATGATTTTTATAGAACAATTACATTCCATTATCTTCATCTACGACTTGTTCAGCCATGCCCCAATTGATGGGGATCCACTCCTTTTCCAATTCTCTGCTCCCACAAAAAAAAAGCTGCTACAAATATTTTTACACATGTGGGTCCTGTTCCCTCCTTTGTAATTTCCTTGGGACAAAAATCCAATAATGACAATGCTGGGTCAAAGGTTATACTCTCTCCAATGGTTGGATCAGTTCACGACTCTGTCAACAAAACATAAATGTCCCAGTTTTCCTACATCCCCTCCAACATTTATCATCATCTTTTCCTGTCACTTTCGCCAATGGAAGAATTGTGAAGTAGCATCTCAGAGTTGTTTTAATTTGCATTTCTCTAATCAATAGTGATTTAGAGCATTTTTTCATATAACTATAAATGGCTTTAATTTTGTCATCTGAAAAGTGTCTGTTCATATCCTTTGACCATTTATCAATTGAGAAATGATTTGTGTTCTTATAAATTTGACACCATTCTTTAAATATTTTAGAAATGAGACCTTTATCAGAAATACTGACTGTAAAGATTTCCCCCCCAGCTTTGTACTTCCCTTTTAACCTCATTTCTGTTGATTTTGTTTGTACAAAACCTTTTTAATTTACTGTAAGTGAAGTTGTCCATTTTGCCTTTCATAACATTCTTTAGTTTTCCTTTGGTCATAAATTCCTCCCTTCTGCAAAGATATGATAGGTAAATAATCCCTTGTTCTCTGAATGTGCTTAAGATATCCTTTATGCCCAAATCATGTATCTGTTTTGACCTTATTTTGGTAGGGGGTATGAGATGTAGGTCTATGCTTGAGTTTCTGACATATTATTTTCCAGTTTTCCCAGTAAATTTTGTTATATAGTGAGTTCTTATTCCAGAAGCTGGAATTTGGGGGTTTATCAAATACTAGATTGGTATAGGCCTTAATTATTTTATTGTGTGTATCTAATCTATTCCAGTGATCCACCCAATGGTTTTGATTATTGCTGCTTTATAATATAGTTTTAGGTTTGGTATTATTAAGCCTTGATCCTTTGATTTTTTTAATTAATTCCCTAGATATTCTTCACCTTTTCTTCTTCTGGATAAATTTCGTTATATTTTTTTCTTGTTCTATAAAATAATATTTTGGCAATTTGATTGATATGACACTGAACAAGCAGACCAAATTTAGGCAAAATTGTTGTTTTTGTTATATTAGCTAGGCCTAGCAATGAACAATTGATATTTTTCCAGTTGTTTAGATCTGATTTTATTTTTGTAAGAAGTGGTTTGTAGTGTTCATTTAGTTCATGGGTTTGTCTTGGCAGGTATACCCCACCATGTTTTTTTGTTTTTGTTTTTGTCTACAGTAATTTTAAATGGAATTTCTCTTTCTATCTCTATGAAGTGCTTTGTCAATAATATGTAGAAATGCTGATGATTTGTGTGAGTTTATTTTATATCCTGCAACTCTGTAATTCATTAAATTAAAGTTGTGAATTGTTTCCAGTAGGTTTTGGGATGATTTTCTAGGATTCTCTAAATATATCATTATAACATCTGCAAGGAGTGATAGTTTTATATCTTCGTTGTCTATTCTAATTCCTTTCATTTCTTCTTATTTTCTCATTGCTAAAGCCAACATTTCTAGTACAATGTTGAATAATAGTGGTGATAATGGACATCCTCGTTTCACCCTTAGTCTTATTGGGAATGTGGTCAGCTTCTTTTCATTACAAATAATGCTTACTATAGCTTTTAGATAGATACTGCTTATTATTTTAAGGAAAGCTCTTTTTATCCCTATGTTCTCTACTGTTCTAAACAGAAATGGATTCTGTATTTTATCAAAAGCTTTTTTTGCATCTATTGAGATTATAATATGATTTCTTTTGACTTTATAATTGATATGGCCAATTATAGTAATATTTTTCCTGATTTTGAACCAGCCCTGAATTCCTGATACAAATCCTACTTGGTCATAGTCTATTATCCTGTTGATAAATTGCTATAATCTCCTTGTTAATATTTTATTTAAAGTTTTTGCATCAATATTTATTCAGGAAATTGATTTGTAAATTGGTTTCTCTGTTTTGCCTCTTCCTGATTTAGATATCAGTGCCATATTTGTGTCATACTCATTTCTGTATTTTTGCAAATAGTTTGCATAGTATTGGAATTAATTGTTCTTTAAATTATTGGTAGGATTCACTTGTGAATTCACTTGGTAGAATTCACTTGTGAAAGATTTTTTGGGGGAAAATTCATTAATGACTTGTTTAATTTCTTTTTCTAAAATGTGACTATTTAAATAATTTATTCCCTCTTCTGTTAATTTATATTAACAGGGCAATTTATATTTTTGTAAATATTTATTCACTTCAATTAAATTGTTAGACTTGCTGTTGGGCAAAATAGCTGCTAACTATTTTTTTAATTTCTTTTTCATTGGTGCTGGGTTCACCCCTTTCATTTTTGATGCTGGTGATTTGGTTTTTTCCTTCCTTTTTCTGATCAGATTAACTAAAGCTTTATCTATTGTGAAGACTGTGTTAGTACCCTGGATACTTTAGAATCAGCCAGAGTTGGGATCAGCAAAAGTCCTTGATCTTTATTCTTCCTGGACGTGAACGAAATGGCAATACAAAGTGAGTGGAATCAGGACATGAATTCACCAGGAGTGACTCTGGCTTTTTCACTCCACCCCCTCACTTATCTTACTCCACCCAATCTCCTATACAACAGATCAAGCTTGCACAGTGTAGCGGGCAGGGCCATTCTTTCTCCAAGCATATACTAATAGAGTATTGTCCAATTGGTAATTGGCCTTAAGTGCTCTGATCTCACTGAATCTGCTCAGAGTTTTCAGCCCATTAAAATCTATTTTGTTAGTTTTTTTCATAAAACCAACTCTTAGTTTTGTTTATTAATTCAATAGTATTCTTAGTTTCCATTTTATTACTTTCTCCTTTGAGTTTCAAAATTTCTAGTTTGGTTTTTAATTGGGATTTTTTTTTAATTTGTTCCTTTTCTAGCTTTTTTAGTTGCATGCCTAATTCATTAATCTCCTTGTTCTCTATTTTATTTATGTAACTACTTGGAGATATAAAATTTCCCCTAAGAACTGTTTTGGCTACATCCCATAAGTTTTGGTATATTGTCCCATTATTGTTATTTTCTTAGAGGAAATTATGGCTTGTTTCTGTGATTTGTTGTCTGACTCACTCATTCTTTAGAATTAGATTATTTAAGTTCCAATTGGTCTTTAATCTATCTTTTCCTGGCTCTTTATTGAATATAATTTTTATTGCATTTTGGTCTGAAAAGGAAGCATTTACTATTTCTGCCTTTTTACATTTGAATGTAAGGTTTTTCTGCTCTAATACATTGTCAGTTTTTGTGTAGGTGCCATGTATTGCTGAGAAAAAGGTGTATTCCTTTCTGTCACTATTCAATCTTCTCCAGAGCTCTATCATATTTAGGTTTTCTAGGACCCTATTAACTTTCCTAGTTTCATTCTTGTTTCTTTTGTGATTAAATTTGTCCATTTCTGAGATGGGAAGGTTGAGATCCCCCATCAATACAGTTTTGCTATCTATTTCTTCTTGTAATTGGCTTAATATTTTCTCTTGGAATTTGTATGCTCTGTCACTTGGTACATACACATTTAGCAGCATTACTACCTCATTATTTATGGTACCCTTTATCAAGATGTATTTTCTCTCCTTATCTCTTTTAATAAGATCTATTTTTACTTTTGCTTTACCTGACATCAGAATTGCTACCCCTGTTTTTTTCTTTTTTTAACTTCAGCTGAAGCATAATAAATTCTGTTCCAATTTTTTACCTTACTCTCTATGTGCCTCTCTGTGTCAAATGTGTTTCGTGTAAACATATTGTAAGATTCTGTTTTTTTAGTCCACTCTGCTATTTGCTTAAATTTTATGAGAGTTCATCCCATTCACATTAACAGTTACAATTACCAGCTCTGTATCTCCAGCCATCATATTTTCTCCCCTGTATATGCTTTTGTTTTCTCTTTCAACCCTGTCCTTAGTCATGTGTTTTTTTTAACCTAACCTATGTTATCTCCTATCACCCCTCCACCTTCTCTTACTACATTTTTTACCTGCCCTACTCATTACCTTATTTCCTATCACTGCTACACACTACCTTATTTTCCATCAACCTTTCCCCCCTTTCTCTTACCTTTTTTCCTTGTGTTTCTGCCCTTCCTTCTATCCTGTTCCTCTCTTTTCTTTTCTTGTATGTGTTCCTACTTCTTCATAAGGTTAGATAAATTTCTATACTCAACTGATTGATTAAATTATTCCCTCTTAAAGCCAAAACTGATGAGACCATGCTTCAGATAATGCTCAATCCCTTCCCTTCTTTCCCTTGATTTCAATAGGTTTATGAAACCTCTCAGTGTGAATTAATTGTCCTATTATGCTTCCCCTTTATTTTTTTTTCAGTACAGATCTTTTTCTACCCCTTAAGTTCTTTTCTGTGATGTTATCACATCAGAGACCATTCACAACCACATCCTCAGTCCATGTGATGTCCCTCTCTATCTGCCCCAGTAATAGATACAGTTTGCAAGTGTTACAGATATTCTTTTCCCATAATATGTGTGTGTAAATATATATGTGTGTATGTGTGTGTGCGTGTGTGTGCAGAGATCAGAGAAATAGCATGAGAATCTGGATTGAATCAGAGGAGACCTACCTGAACACATATCTTCTGAGTCAAGTTCATGGATAGAGATGAGTAGGAATAGGTTCTGAGTGCAGGACTTAAATTCTTCTGTTATGTTTCCTTTTGTCAGTGAGTACATTACTTGTCATCTTTATCCATTCTTCTAATTGTGTTTCAATTCTGACTTTGACCTCATCTGTCAACATCTGGACTGGGAATAGATAGCAGATTGTGAAATCACCTTCAGTCCATTAACCAGACAATTCTTGCCTATTAAAATATATTCAGGTTAATTATGGGTGATGTCGGGTATTGGACATGTTTAGTGCTTTCTGTATCTGTTCTTGAAAACAATATTTACGAAACTTAACTAAAAATCTCTTGAGAAATCCACGAGCCGTCAATATTTTTCATGTATGAATACAGACCATATTTGCATATTTTTATCCATCCTCCCCTGTATGTACTTCCTTTATGCTGAAATCACCAAATACTAAGGAATTTGTTAATTTGGGAGGGAAGAGAGAATTTTGCCAGATTTTTGTTTTGTTTTGCTTTTTGTTTGTATGTTTTTTTAAACAAAGTTCTTCTTATGTTTTTATGTTCTACAATGACACATAATGGCACATAAGCCCCAGCGATTTTTGTAGTGATCGGTATGCTGACTTCCATAGTGAAGCAAGGCATGATCATCCAATGTCCCATGAAATTATGCTTTATGTTGTTTTGATGCACATAATGAAACTAGCTCTGCCAATGAGGAAAACTCATGATCCCTCTTTCCATTTAGCTGCAACTTTTTTATGTTGTCTCATTTCATTCATAGCAAGAATGTCAATCTCCTCATGGTTTATTTCCTCTAGTAGTATATCTAATCATTAATCAAACGGCTCACATTAAGAATACCAACAGATAATTTCATGTTTACAGATGGCCTAAAAACAGTCATTGTCATTAGGGATGTAAAAAGAAGTCCCAAAGAATCAAGGACCATTTTATATTTTACTCTGTACTATGGATCATAAGGGCCAGATAATGTGATCTGGTGGTTAAATTTTTGGTAATGAACTTTTCTTCCCTGACAGTTCGACACCTTTGCAACCCTCCTCTTATCTTTCTTTTTTATATATTGTCTTCCTCTATTACAATATAAGTTACTTGAGTACAAGGACTATATTGTTTATTTATATTTGTATTCCTGCTGATTATCATTTATTGAGATACGTTAAGTCATTTTAATAATGTGCAATTCATAGTGACCCCATTTTGGAGTTTTCTTGAAAAAAATACTAAAGTGGTTTGCCCTTTTTTTCCTCTAGGTCATTTTGCAGATGAAGAACTAAGGCAAATAGGGTTAAGTGACTTGCATAGAGTCACATAGCTAGTTGGTATCAGAAGCTATATAGATTGCACTATCTAGCTGCCCAATAGGACATAATAATATTCTAGCTAGCTAACAATCCTTAGCTACTCTGTATCTCTGAGGAGAGATAGGCAGACTACTTTTGCTTACCCGCATTTGAAGCCTTTCTAGATTAGTAGGAGCTGCCAGAGCTTGGGATCCACTGGCAATGCCTTTGAGAACCCAGGGTCATTTCCATTTCTCAATATGACATTAGAGATATGAAATTGAAAAGGAAAAATATTTCTCATTTATATGAAATCATTATGAGAATTCCCTACATACAAATATAGGGTATACTTGATGAACATATGAGCAGGAAATGGGTGAGATTTTAAAGACTGTACTCTATAGTTGACTTCATTGTCGTAGCCCCACAAGTGATGTATAGAAAATAAAAACATATTTCTAACTATTACTGATTTTTACAAAATCCTTTGACTTAGCAGAACAAAAAAGCATTAGATATGTTTCTGTTTTTGTTTTTACAAACAGCATGTTTCCCACATACTTGTTATGTTATAAAAGACCCTGTGATAAATACAACCATGAAGATAATCTTATCCAATGATCTCTTGGTATTGATAACAACTGAGACCCATGAGGGAAAACACATGTTTTGCTAAGGTATTTGCCAGTGCCATGAAAAAAATGGCCCTTGCAGAGTCCAAATTTAGTCTGGATTTCCTATTTATGACAAAATCTTCTGTCTGGTCCCATTCTTAGCTACAATTGTAGCAGTTTCATTGAGTCCTGGAACAGTGTGTAATATTTCAGAGAAATACATAGCAATGGAAAAAGACTGTTCTAGCCACCCACTAAGGACAGAATAAGTGGATGAATAAAGAATGTTGCACAGACTAGGACATGTGAGTTAGAACAATGATCTACAGAGTTAATTGAGATAGTACCCATATCTTAGACAAGTGCTGCTGTCAGACAATAAGCTAGACCCAGAGTTGAATAAGAGGAAAAGATAAGGTTGAATTTAATTTGCGAACATGCACATTGCTTTAAATTATCCCACACTACTGTTTGCCATAAAATCCTATCTCTTTAACACTAATATTTTTGACAATACCATCTAATATTTAATAAACAATTATTAAGCATCTAGCAATAATACTAGCTAGCATTTATATAGTGCTTTAAGGTTTGCAAAATACTTTACAACTATTATATTTTTTTATATTTTTCATTTGATTTTTTATATGATCATTTAATTATATCATTTGATATTTATAACTATACAGGAAATAGGTACTATTATTAATCCTATTTTATAGATGAGGAAACTGAAGAAATAGAGATTACATGACTTGGTTAGAATCATCATGTAATAAGTGCCTGAAGTTATATTCAAACTCAGATTTTTAAATTCTAGACCAAGAAGTCTATTTACTATACCACCAAAAGTTCTATTAATTGGAGAATGGGTAATTACTTCTATAAAAACAAATCTGAGAGACTGCATATTAATTTCAATTTTAATAATCTTTCAGGTTGGCTAAAAAGTAGAATTAATGAAGGGGTAATCAAAAGCTAAAGAAATGAGGTTTTATGCTGATCTCAGAAGAATCCCAGTCATTGACAATCCAAAAGGAAAGCAAAATCTCTTTGATGAGTATCACAATAAACTGCAATAAATAAATAAACACATTGCTTATTTTGCCTTCACTAAAATAAGTGACATCTCAGGTATCCATCAATCAGCATTTATTAGGTACTTATTATATAGCAGGGATTATTCTAGATGCAGAGAATACAAATAAAAAGAATAAAATAATTCTTATTCACAGGTTGCTTATATTTCAATATAAAAGAAAAGTAGTACAAAAGGGGAAGAGAATCATAGATAAAAGATAAAGAAAATAAGTATAATGAAATACAAAGTAGTTAAAAACAAGGTAATTAGGAAAAGACAGCATTAACAGTCAGAACTGGGAAAGACATAAGTATTAGGTAGGAGGGGTGTAGAGAGCCAGAACTCTGGAGAAGCATACTTGAATCAAGGTGTTAACTCAGAGGAATTGATAAGACAATGGTGATCTAGTTTAGCATGGTGATTAATGGTTCTCTAGTTCAGTACATGTACTTAGTACTTAATATAGTTCTACAAGATTGATACTTATGATGATGTAATTACAGTAGAATATATAAGAGCCAACAAGGACTAGAGGGAAGACATCGACTCCTTTCCCACCACCTTGGTGACTGCCCTGTCCTCCTGCTTCCCCCACTGAGACCAAGGCCCCTCTGAAGGGCCTTCAGAAAGCTAGCCAAGCCCCAGGCAAGAATACAGACTGTGAAGGAGACAATAAAGACTTTTGTATTTTATCACCTGGCTATTCTCGAGGTGATTATTCTACTGAAATTAATGCTGGTCCAAAGACCTCCAGAAAGCTAACCAGAACATTACAAAGAGGTATTCAATAAAGCAAAGAGAGGAAATATTCCATGAATGAGGGACAGTTATTGAAAAGTCACAAATATGTTGGATAGAATGCATATGTAGAGACAGAGGACTAGTTTGCCTGGGATTGAGTAGGATGGGACAAGGAGAAGGGAAAAAAAAAAAACAATAAGTACATTAGATGTGCTTAAGCATTGTACCTCTCAACAACCCAGTGAAGGAGGTGCTCTTATCAATCAATTCCACTTTACATTTAAGAAACTGAATTAGATAGAGCTCAAGTGCTCCTCCATCATATAGCTAGTAAGTACCTGAGAATGCATTTAAACTCAATTGTTCCTGACTTTGGGTATCTAGGTGGTACAAGGAAGCACTTTGCTTATGGGACCTCTCATCCTGAGTGCAAATCTGATTTCAGATACTTATTAGCTGTGTAACACTGGACAAGTCACTTAATCTTGCTTCAGTTTCCTTATCTATAAAATGAGGTCCAGAAAGGAATGGCAAACCATTCCATTATTTTTGCCAAGACCCCAATGTGATCATAAGTAGTTGGACACAACTCAACAACAACAACAGCAAACTTCCTGACTTCAAACTCAAGACCTTATCTGCTATGTTACCTAATGAATAATGAAGGAACAAAGATTAGTTTGGGACAGATGGGTAAACAGAGAGGTTTGTATTTTATTACAGAGACAATAAGAAGCATCGATTGAGTAAAGAAATTACATGGTTAGTGGCAGTTATTTTAGAATATGTTCTGGAAAGAGAAGAGATTTAAGGCAGAAAGAGCAAATAATGTTAGAATATGAGCTCCTTGAAGTCAGAAATCATGTCAGAGATCCAAATGAATTGCTATTGAATTGAATTGAGCTTAACTGAATGGAATTAATTGAAAAAGTAAATTAACCAGAAGCATAGTAAAAATGAAAGATAATAGATGAACAACCTGAGTGCTGCTTTGGTGTAACTAAAGCATTAAAGAATTGAGGAAAACCTAGAGCACATCAAGTGACTCTCTCTGGGATTTCTGTGGAGGAACTATGCAATAGAACTATACTACCTCGATGAGAAGGAATTGAAAGGCTTAGATCAGTAGCCATGCCAAGGCTTCTCCCATTCATGAAATCATGAGTCTAAGACTCAAAGCAATGTGTGAATGGTCCCAGAAAGACATATAATGACAAAGATGGCTTGTGCTTATTCAGAGCTTTATCATAAAATACTATGTGTACCTTATCTCAATTGTCCCTCACGATAGTCCTAAGAAAGGAGTTGAATAGGGATTATTACTACTATTCTGGCAGTTGAAGAAACCAAGGTTTTGAGAGTCCAAATGCCTTGTCCACAGTCATCCACTAGGGAAAAAAACTGAGTTGTGATTAGAAATCAATTCTTCTGATTCCAAAGCTCTTTCCACTCTAATCAGGGTATTATGCTCAGGACCTAGAGGTTATAGGGAAAAAGGGATATCAGCATTTCTAGAGACTATTTGAACTGGCCTAGGGGGAATCTTCTGGAGAATATGTTTGGTTGAATGACGTTAGGGAGTGCAAGGGTAATTTTCACTATGCAGAAGAAGAAAAAAATAATCACTTAACTGGGACAGTGCCTGTTCATATAGCTGGCAGGCAAAGGAAAACCTTCAGAGAGAAAAAAAAAATTACCTAGAATCTGCTCTTCACACCTGCAGTTCTGAGCATTCTGTGTGTACAAATACACCCATTACCATCTGATTATAAACCATTAAAACAATTAGGTCAGCTACTCTCGGGGTTGCTGTTCACTGGAGCCAGCAAGTTTCCTAGGCAAGGACCTGGACAGAATACCAAGTAGCTTTCTTAAAAATGCAAGCAAAGGGACAGACACTAACCGCCAAAGAAGTACTAGATGGGCTGCTACCATACTGACAAACTTTTTATTTTTCTTTTAGTGGGGACAAATCCCTCCTAAAATCTCAACATCTCTATGAAATCTTTTCTAATATCTCTTAATTCTAGTGCCTTCTCTTTGTTGATTACTTCCTATTTGTGCTGTCCATAGCTTATTTATATGCTATTATTTGCATATTATTTTCCCCTTTGAATTGTGAGCTCTTCAAGTCAGGAACTGTCTTTTGTATTTCTTTGTATACCAGCACTTAACACAGTGCCTGGCCTGTAATAACTTAACAAATGCTTATTGGCTGACAATGTGGCTATATGTTAAAGTCTGATAATAAAAATACAAGCAAATGGAAGGCAGTCTTTTTCTTCAAAAAGTTTACATTTTAGTGGGGAAGAGGAAGAAAACACACTTAAAAGGGATGGAGAAGGTATTCTTCAATGGGGACATAGTGGCAAAATCTAGAAAATGATGGAATAATCTGGTTCCTTTCTCGAATTGAAGGTTCTAGAAAAAATTCACAATTGAAGAAGGAAGTTGAATCATGATAGACAGTTCCAGACAATAAAAGAATTTGTTACGTGTTTTAATAATCTTAAAATGCTATCTATTGTTATTACTATTATCATTATAGCACGTTGAAGCAAAAAGTAGTATTTATTCTGAAGAAGACTAAGTTGGCAGCGTGATTGTCTTTGATAGTCCTTCAAGTATTTGAAGGAATAGCATTGTTCTTTTTGGTCCAATTGGATAGAACTAGAAACCAATGAGTGGAATTTCAAAGGGGCAAGTTTACGATGTAGAGGGTGGAAATCCTTAACAATTAATGGTGTCCCAAAGTGGGATGGGCTGACTTGAGAGATTTGGGGTTCCAAATTTTTGGAGACCTATAAACAAAGGCTGAATAACATCTTGTGAATGTTATAGGGAGAGGGGAGAAAGAAGATTGTGGTCAGATTTGCTGAACTACATGAACTCTGAAATTCTTTCCAGTTCTAGGTAATAGTGTTAGTTATTCTAGTGTTGATGACTTCTAATTCTTTCATTTTATGGAGAAATCAATTGATATCTATCAAGGAAAAGTGATTTATATTCTAGGACAGACACCTGGGATCCAAACTCAGCTCCTCTATTTATCAGATGGGTAGCTTTGAGTGAATCCCATCTTCTCTTTGCTCCTTAGCTTCTGCTTTTGCAAAATAGAGGGATTTGGTTTAATGTCCTTTAGTCTTTTTTCCAAGTTCCTTTCCCATTGTAACATTCCATGCTATAATAATAATTGTAATTATGATAATCCCTATCATTTATATAGCTTTTTGAGATTTGCAGCAAAAGCACTTTATATGTTTTCATTTTATTCTCATAACCTCATAAAATAAGTGTAGATATTATCTGCATTTTACAAATGAAAAAACAAATGCTTAGAGACTATGAATGGCTTGCTCAGGGTCATTCAACTAGCAAGTGTCTGAGGATGGATTTGAACTCAAGTTTTCATGACTCCAAATGGGGCACACTATATTCACCATGCCTCTATATAACTACATTGAAGATCCCTTCTAGCTCTAATATTTTATGTCCCATGGTCAAAAAACACTTCCCGCTTTAACATTCTATGATTGTATAATTGGTCTATGATCCCTCTTAGTGGAACCCTTCTATTTTCTGGCAGCTGGCAGCATGTGATCTGCCTCTATAGCTACTGGAGTACTGAGTAATATCCTAATTTTCCTGAACTCAGCAAGTGACAAGGGTCTATTCAGATATAGGATGATGGCCTGTTCTTTGAGAAACCTATTTGGCTTTCTATTATCATGCCTGTCAGACCTGATCAACACTCAGTTCACTGAAGGGCAGCTTCGAGATCCTAAGCAACAAACTTGGCCAGGAACTAATCTTGGTCTGGCATCTTTTAAGATAGCCTGAATTTATGCAGTGGTCAAGATGATCCCCGACTGGGAGAACTTATTCACCTTTCTGGGGCTCAACCATCTCATCTGTAAAATTTTCCTAATAATCATTGTTCTAGCTATTGCACGGGATAAATGCAAGGATTAATGAGGTTAGGAAAAGAGGCTTCAAAAGGTATTAGAACAGGGAAGGACTATAAATATAACCCAGTCGAACCTCATAATTTTAGAATCAAAGCAAATGAGGCCCAGAGAAGGAATATTTGTATTCTTTGTGGCCATAGTATATGTCAGTGATAGAGTAAAGAGAATGAAAAGTCAGGTGTCTATATAGGTATATCTTGTTTTGTTGTATTTCACAGATATTACTATATTTTTATTGAAAGTTTGTGACAACTCTGCATTCAGCAAGTCTATGGAGGCTGTTATTTCCAACAGTACATGTTCACAGGTGTTTCTGCGTCAAATTTTGATAATTTTGGTGACAAGAATATAGAGAAGAACTATGCAAGTGAGATCTTAATGTCACCAATAGCCATGATGTAGTTACTTATCTAGAACCAGACATCCTGGAGAATGAAGTCAAATGGACCTTTAAAAAATGTTACTAACACTTTTTTTTATATTCTATTTTTTATTATATCTTTTTATTTACAAGTTACATGAATGGTTAATTTTATAGTATTGGCAATTGCCAAACCTTTTTTTCCCATTTCCCTCTTCCTTCCCCCCACCTCCTCACCCAGAAGGCAGGTTGACCAATACATATTAAATTTGTTAAAATATAAATTAAATACATAATAAGTATACATGTCCAAACAGTTATTTTGCTGTACAAAAAGAATCGGACTCTGAAATAGTATACAATTAGCCTGTGAAGGAAATCAAAAATGCAGGCAGACAAAAATATAGGAATTGGGAATTCTATGTAATGTTTCTTAGTCATCTCCCAGAGTTCTTTCACTGAGTGTAGCTAGTTCAATTCATTACTACTCCACTGGAATTGATTTGGTTCATCTCTTTGCTGAAGATGGCCAGGTCCATCAGAATTGATCATAATATAGTATTTTTGTTGAAGTATATAATGATCTCCTGGTCCTGCTCATTTCACTCAGCATCAGTTCATGTAAGTCTCTACAGGACTTTCTGAAATCATCCTGTTGATCATTTCTTACTTAACAATAATATTCCATAATATTCACATACCACAATTTATTCAGCCATTCTCCAATTGATGGGTATCCACTCAGTTTCCAGTTTCTGGCCACTACAAAGAGGGCTGCCACAAACATTCGTGCACATACTGGTCTTTTTCCCTTCTTTAAAATCTCTTTGGGATATAAACCCAGTAGTGACACTGCTAGATCAAAGTGTATGTGCAGTTTGATAACTTTTTGAGCATAGTTCCAAATTGCTCACCAGAATGGCTGGATGTATTCACAATTCCACCAACAATGTATCAGTGTCCCTGTTTTCCCACATTCCCCTCCAACATTTCACATTATCTTTCCCTGTCATTCTAGTTAATCTGACAGGTGTATAGTGGTATCTCAGAGTTGTCTTAATTTGCATTTCTCTGATTAATAATGACTTGGAGCATCTTTTTATATGGCTAGAAATAGTTTCAATATCTTCATCTGAGATTTGTCTGTTCATATCCCTTGACCATGTATCAGTTGGAAAATGGCTTGATTTCTTATAAATTAGAGTCAATTCTCTATATATTTTGGAAATGAGGCCTTTATCAGAACCTTTGACTGCAAAAATGTTTTCCCAGTGTATTGCTTCCCTTATAATCTTGTCTGAATTAGTTTTGTTTGTACAAAAACTTTTCAATTTGATATGATCAAAATTTTCTATTTTGTGATCAGTAATGATATCTAGTTTTTCTTTGGTCACAAATTCCTTCCTCTTCCACAGGTCTGAGAGATAAACTATCCTATGTTCCTCTAATTTATTTATAATCTCCTTCTTTATGCCTAGGTCATGAACCATTTTGACCTTATCTTGTTGTATGATGTTAAGTGTGGGCTGATGCCTAGTTTCTGCCATACTAGTTTCCAATTTTCCCAGCAATTTTTGCCAAACAGTGAATTCTTATCCCAAAATCTGGGTTTGTCAAACACTAGAGTATTAAAGTTGTTGACTGTTTTGTCCTTTGAACCTAACCTATTCCACTGATCAACTAGTCTATATCTTAGTCAATACCAAATGGTTTTAACTGCTGCTTTATAATATAATTTTAGATCTGGTACAGCTAGGCTACCTTCATTTGATTTTTTTTCATTAATTCCCTTGAAATTCTTGACCTTTTGTTTTTCCATATGGACTTTGTTGTTATTTTTTCTAGGTCATTAAAATAGTTTTTTGGGAGTCTAATTGATATAGCGCTAAATAAATAGATTAGTTTAGGTAGTATTGTCATTTTTATTATATTTGCTCACCCCATCCAAGAGCATTTAATATTTTTCCAATTGGTTAGATCAGACTTTTTGGTCTATTTACCCCCAACTTCTTGTTGAATGTAGTTTTTATTGCATCGTGATCTGAAAAAAAAAACATTTACTATATCTGCCTTCCTGCATTTAATTTTGAGGGGTTTATGTCCTAACATATGGTCAATTTTTGTATAGGTTTGATGAACTGCTGAGAAGAAAGTATATTCCTTTCTGTCTCCATTCAGTTTTCTCCAAAGATCTATTATGTCTAATTTTTCTAATATTTTATTTACCTCTTTAATTTCTTTCTTATTTGTTCTGTGGTTTGATTTATCTAATTCTGAGAGTGCAAGGTTGAGATCTCCCACTGTTACAGTTTTACTGTCTATTTCTTCTTGCAATTCTCTTAACTTTTCCTTTAGGAATTTAGATGCTATAGCACTTGGTGCATATATGTTTAGTACTGATATTGCTTCATTGTCTATGCTACTCTTTAACAAGATATAGTTTCCTTCCTTATCTCTTTTAATTAGATCAATTTTTGCTTTTGCTTGATCTGAGATAAGAATGGCTACCCCTGCTTTTTTGACTTCACCTGAAGCATAATAGATTCTGCTCCAGCCTTTTACCTTTACTCTGAATGTATCTCCCTGCTTTAAATATGTTTCCTGTAGACAACATATTGTAGGGTTCTGACTTTTGATCCAGTCTGCTATCCACTTCTGCTTAATGGGAGAGTTCTTCCCATTCACATTTGCTATTAGAATTTCTAATTCTGTATTTCCTGCCATCTTATTATCCCCAGATTATGCTTTTCTTTTTCTTGCCCCACCTAACCCTCTTTCCCAGTTTTAAACTTATGGGCCCCACTTGTATCATGCCACTCAACCTCTTTAGGATCCCTCCCTCCCCACTTTGAATCTCTTCCCCTTTCTTGTACTCTTCCTTTATTACTCTTTTTCTTTTCCCTTTTCCTCTCCCCCTTTTTAATGAGGTGAGAGAAGATTATATATAAAACAAATATGTCAAGTATTTTCTCTTTGAGCTAACTCTGATGAGAGTAAGATTCACACAATGCTCCTCCCCTTCTCTAAATTCCCTCAGATATTATAGGTTTCCTTTGCCTCTTTGTAGAATGTAGTTTTCCTCTTTTTATCCTCCCTTTCCCCCTTTTCTGACACTATCCCCTTTCCATTTCTACCTCCCTTTTTTATGTTATATAAGTAAAATCAAATTATACATGTAGTCTTTTTGTATATCCACAGCAGAAATACAGTTCTCAAGAGTTCCTTTTAACTTTTTCTGTTTCTCTTAAGTCCTATGGTTGGAGATCAAATTTTTTGTTTAATTCTGTTTTTTTTCCTTAGAAACAAATGGAATTCATCTGTTTCATTAAATGTCCATCTTCTTCCCTGGAAGAAAATGCTCAGCTTGGCTGGGTATTATTCTTGGCTGCATTCCAAGTTCTTTTGCCTTTTGGAATATCAGATTCCAGGCCCTTCCATCCTTTAATGTGGAGGCAGCCAGATGTTAGGGTTAGTGGCACCTCAGTATTTGAATTGATTTTTTCTGGCTGCTTTTTAATATTTTTTCCTTAGTCTGATAGTTCTGAAATTTGGCTACAATATTCCTTGGAGTTTTTATTTTAGGGTCTTTTTCAGAAGGTAATCGAGGAATTCTTTCAATGCCTATTTTACCTTCTGATGCTATTATATCTGGACAGTTCTCTTTGATGATTTCCTGTAAAACAGTATCTAGGCTTCTTTTTCATCATAATTTTTTGAAAGTCCAATAATCCTCAGATTATCTCTTTTAGATCTATTTTCCAGGTCTGTCATTTTTCCAAGTAGATATTTGATGCTTTTTTCTAATTTTTCATTTTTTTGGTCTTGCTTGACTGATTCTTGATATCTCAAGAATCATTTCTATTTGTTCAGTTCTGATTTTTAATAAGTTATTTTCTTCATTAGCTTTTTTTTTACTTCTTTTTGTATATGTCCAATTGAGTTTTTAAATGAGTTGTTTTGCTCTATGGAATTTTTTTCCATTTCACTAATTTTTTTTAGTGAGTTATTTTCTTTTTCCAATTCACAAATCCTACTTTCTTAGAAATTCTTTATCTTTTCCAATTCACAAATTCTACTTTCTTGGGAATTCTTTATCCTTTCCAATTCACAAATCCTACTTTCCTGGGATTTTTTTTTTACTTTTTCCCATTCTCAAAGTCTGTTTCCATGCACTTCCTGGGAATTCTTTACCTTTTCCAATTCATATTTCAGGAAGTTTTTACTTTCTTGCATAGCTTCTCTTTCCTTTCCCCATTTTTCTTCTAACTCTTTTTTAAGACTTTTAATGGTCTCTTCTAGGACAGCATTATGTGATGGGGTCCAGGTAACATTCCCCTTTGGAGTATTGTCTGGAGACTATTTGCTATTAGTCTCCTTGGGGATACAAAACTGCTCTTTTTCTATATAGAAGTTATTGATCATCCTTTTGATTTTTTTACTCATTTTTAAAGCCTTTAGGGTCTGCCTTCAGGGCAAGGAGGTTACCAGCTTCCTCTGCAAAGCAGGGAAAAGTATAAATGGGCTGAAAAGAGCAGTGAGGTATGGGAGTGCTCTGGGAAAAAGTTCCCCACCAGAAGTAATTCAGACCTGGCTAGCACAGGCCAAGTTGGGGAAGTGCCCAGTGGAGAACCCCACTATGCAGCTTAGCGACTGCCCTGAGGCTAGAGACTGAGTAGTGAAAGTGTCACTAACCCAGGCCAAAGTCCACCGTGGGGCTGTGGATATCAGCAGCTGAGCAGCAAATAGCCCTGCTTGGACAGGAAGTCTCTCTGCCCCAGAAGCACAGTCGCATTGCAGAAGTTCTATTGCCCCAGGCCGAGCCCCCCACTGTGCAGTTTAGAGAGTGCCCCGGGCTGTGCCCCCCTGCCATGCAGGTTTGTAATTGCCCCAAGGAAAAACCCCATACTGCGGATTGGGGCTGCACAGTTGTGCTGTGATCTGTGTTGAATCACTTCCAGTTTTGGGTGGGTATAGCCACATCCTGTTAGGTTCTGGTGGTTTTTAGAGTGGCTTTGATTTCTCTGCTGATCTGCTGTTTTGCAACCAAGGCAAAGCAATCAGTCTATGCCAGAGTCATCTCTGTAATTTTTATAACCACAAAGACCACACCTGCCTGATCTGCACAATATGCTAGCCTCTAGTTCTATCCCTGCTGGCACTGATCTGCTCTGGCCCCTCAGGACAAACCTTTTCTGACGAAATTCCAGATTATCTTAGGCTGGTGAGTTGTCGTACTTCTAATCTTCATGGGTTTTACCAGTCAAGTGCTATTTTTGAGGCTGAATTTAATAATTGGTTATAAGGGTATGAGAGAGCTTAAAAAGTTGTGTGTGCCTTCTCTGAAATCTTGGCTCTGCCCTGTTACTAAAACTTTTGATTAATGCCCTGCAAGTTAGGATTCAGCAATATATAGAGCAAAAATTATCAGAAAAGGTAGAATATTTGAAGAGGCAGAGAAATTAGAGACCAAATTGCCAACATTTACTGGATTATGTAAAAAGCAAGGGAGTTTCAGAAAAAAAAAAAAAAAAAAAAAAAAACATTTACTTCTGTTTCATTGACTACACTAAAGCCTTTTACTGTGTGGCTCATAACAAAATATGACAAGTCCTCAAGGAGATAAGAGTACTAAATCATTTTTCTTGTCTCTTGAGAAAACTGTGTGTGAGCTAAAAAGCAACAGCTAAAATCAGATATGGAACAACTGATTGGTTTAAAAATTTTTAAAGAACTACAATGCTGTACATCCTTGCCTTATTTATTTAACTTATGTGGAAGGTAGATAATGTGAAATGTCAGGCTGGTCAAATTAAAAACTAGAATTAAAATATCCAAGAAAAATAACTATAATCTCAGATATGGAGATGATATCATTCTGACAGCAGAAAGTAAAGAACTCAAAAGTTTCTTGATGAGAATGAAAGAAAAGAGTGTAATAGTTGTCATGAAGTTTAACATTTAAAAAAAAACTTACAATACTGGTAGCTGGTTCTATCACTTTCTAGCAAATAGAGGGAGAAGAAATAGAAACAGTGTCATATTTTCTATTCTTAGACCCAAAGATCACTTCAGATCTCTGACGAAATTCCAGATTATCTTAGGCTGGTGAGTTGTCGTACTTCTAATCTTCGTGGGTTTTACCAGTCAAGCACTATTTTTGAGGCTGAATTTAATAATTGGTTGTAAGGGTATGAGAGAGCTTAAAAAGTTGTGTGTGCCTGAAACCATGAAATTAAAAGATACTAGCTCCTTACTAGCTCTAGCAAAAGATACTAGGAAGAAAAAAAGAAAAAAAGAAAGAAAGAAAGAAAGAAAGAAAGAAAGAAAGAAAGAAAGAAAGAAAGAAAGAAAGAAAACAAATATAGACAATTGACTAAAAAACAGAGACATCACCTTATCAACAAAGGTCTGAATAATTAAAACTATGTTTTGCCAGTAGAAATATATGGCTGTGAGATTTTGATTATAAGAAAAACTGATTATTGCAGAATAAATGCTTTCAAACTGGATGCTAAGGACGATTTTGAGAGTCCCTTGGTCAGTAAAAAGATCAAATCAGTCAAAACTTAAAGAAATTAATTCAGAGTATTCACTGGAAAGTCTGAATTTAAATACTTTGACCACATAATGAGAAGACATCATTCATTAGGAGAAAAAAACTCTGTTGTCTCAAAAGATTTAAGGCAAAAGCAAAAGGGGATGACAGAGGATGAAGTGAATAGATAGTGTCATGAAAGCAATGAACATGAGCTTGGGCAGACTTCAGGAGATAGTGGAAGATAGAAAGGTCTGGCATGCTGTGGATCATGGAATCACAAGTAGTTGGATTTAATTGAGTGACTGAACAACTATACACATACAAACACACACACATATATACATATATATGTATATACACACACATACAGATATATAGATACATAGATATAGCCTAATCTCTCTCCTGTGCTGATGCATTTACCTACTTCCTGTTAGATACTTCAGAATGAATGTTCCATAGACATCTGAAATTACACGTCTAGAGCAGAATCCATTTTCTTTCTTCTCTTCCAAAATTCCCTATTACTGTCCCAAGTACCACCAGCCTTCCAGTCAGATTTATGTCTGTGTCATCTTTTGACTATTTTCTCACCATATTTAATCACTCTGTTGCACAAATTTATCCTCTCAATCTCCACAAGATTTCTCATATATTTCTTCTATATTCATACCAGTACCATCATAATCCACACTCTTATCACCTCTCACCAAAACTTTTGAAATAACTTCCAAGTTACCCCCCTTCCACAAGTCTTTCCCCATTTCATTCTATTTCTCACATAACTTGTGATTTCCTTAAATACAAATCTGACCATATTAATTACCCTATCATTAAATTCCGGTGACTCCCTATTACCTCTAAGATAAAAGATAAATCCTTCTATTTGGTGTTTAAAATTCTTTACGATTTGGTTATGACCTAGTTTTCTAGACTTCTTACACTCACTCTCCACTTCTCAGTTATAACACCATCCTTGTTAATCCATACACTCCATCTCCTTTCTCAGTGTCTACATTGTCTATTCACTATGCCTGGAATTTTCTCTCTCTTCCACACCGCTATATTTAGGACCCCTGGATTCTTTCAAGATTTATAATTCAAGCACAACTTTCTGCAGGAAACTTTTCATAGTCTCCCTGGTTATTAGAGTAACATTTATAAAATTACTTTGAATCCACTTTGCAGGTATTTTGTGTAACCTGTCCATACCATTTCCTCCATTAGAATATAAGCTTCTTGAGGGCAAGAACTATTTTTGCTTTTGTTTTTTATTTTGTAAATTAGTTAGAACATTTACTGGTGTATGATAAGGTTTAATAAACGTTTTCATTTAATTGGGTGATCACTTGTAAGAAATATTAAATAAGATTCCATTTTAGGGATGGAAACTCATTATCTCCCAAGACAAACTATTCTGCCTTGGGAAAAATTTAAACTTTAAGAAAATTATTTCTTATCCTGATCAGAAATCTGCCTCTGCATCTTTCATCTATTGTTCCATTTCTGCCCTCTGGGTCCATGTAGAACAAGCCTAACACTTCTGCCCCCTAACAGTGCTTCAAATGAAAGAAGTATCTCACCCTAAAATGAGGTGACTTTAGACTTCCCTCATTGGGGGCTAATGTGCAGAAGACAAAAAAATAACAGTCATCCTAGGCTGAGACCACACATGGAATACTGTGTACAGTTTTCAATGACACATTTTAGGAAGGAACAATGGGTGGAAATCATAGGAAGACAGTTTTTCTTGGTCCCATGTAATGAAGGCTTTTCTCTTAAGAAATTGGTATTGCCTGGAGAGTAATTCGAAACTATACCTAAAGGTATATAAAACTGTTCATACCCTTTGATTCAGCAGTGTTACTACTGGGTCTGTATAGAAAAAAAAAGATAATAAGAGATTGGAAAGATCCACATGTGGACAGATATATGTAGCAGCTCTTTTTGTAGGGGCAAGGAATTGGAAATTGAGTGGATGCTCCTCAGTTGGGGAATGGCTGGATAAGTTATGTAATGAAATGGAATGTTATTGTAATGAAATGTTACATGGAATATTAAATGGAATATTATTCTATAAAGAATGGTGAGCTGCCTGATTTTATAAAAGTGTGGAAAGATTTACATGAATTGATACTGAGTGAACTAAAGAATCAAGAGAACATTGTACACAATGACAGCAAGATTATATGATGATCAATTATGATGAACTTGACTCTTTTCAACAATGTGGTGATTTAAGACAATTCCAATAAACTTCTGATGGAAAATGCTATCTGTATCCAGAGAAAGAACTATGGAGACTGAATGTGGATTAAATCATACTATGTTCATCTTTGTTTGCTTTTTCTTTCTAATTTTTTCCCATTTAGTCTGATTTTTCTTGCACAATATGACAATATAGAAATATATTTAAATGGTTGGTTTGCATATGTTTAACTTATACTAATTGCTGTCTTGGGGAAGAGGAAGGTAATGAAGGAAGGGAGAAAAATTTGGAACACAAAATCTTAAAAGTGAATGTTGAAAACTATCTTTATATGTAATTGGAGAAATAAAGCACTAGGGTGGAAAGGAAATAGGCATTTAAAATAGACACTGAAATCAACTGTCAAATGGGCTTCATTGCAAGATAGCATCTTTCCTGTCATTGGAGATATTTAAGTAGTTGTTGAGTACTCTAGGAAGAATTGCTGCGTGAGGTAGGAAACTATGTTGGATTCAAGATTAGTATAGATTTCACCCTCTGATGTACTAAGATGTCCATAAGTAGATAATAAGGGTTTTCATGGAGAGAGTGCCAGTAATATTTGAATAATAGCAAAGGTCTTTGGGGAATGTGCTAGATTTAGAGTAAAAAGGCCTGGGTTCAAATTCTGACTCTTTCACTTACTATCTATGTTACAACCTTGGACAAATCATTGAACTCTCTATGGCTTCATTTACTCATTTGTAAAATTGAGGGGATTAGACTAGGTAACTTCTAAGGTACTTTCTAATTCTGAATCTATTATTTTATGATCCTCCATTTACAAATTACTCTGAGACCATTTATTCTACTCCCAATTCTATTTGTTGCAGGTCTGTCATTTCCAGAATATATCCCTAGTACCATAGTGACTTTGTAGGATCTGAATAAATAGAAAGTTAAAGAGACTGAGCAGAGTGAATAGATGGTACTCAAGGATTTTCATGAATCATTGTCATCTTGTCAGAAGTTCTCCAGAAGAATGCCCCAAGGATCTAAATTTGGCCCTATATTGTTTAATGTAATTTTCAATACTTTTGATAAAAGCATACATGGCACACTGATCAAAATGGAAGGAACTACATAGCTGGGAGGAATAGCTTATACAGTACATGAGAGTTAGAATGAAAAACAATCTTGACAGCATTGAACTGAATCTAATAAGATAAATGTAAAGTCTCACAGATGAGTTCAAAAAATCAATTTCAAAAATATAGGCCAGCAGCACATGGTTAGACAACATTTATTATTAAAAAGGAAAAAAAGAGCTGGAATTTTTAATGGATTATAATATCAATATTGTCATCAATATGATATGGTAACCATAAAAAGCTAATGCCATCTTGAATTGCATTATCAAGGAAATATTTTTCAAGCTCTGAGAGATGACTTTATAATGGGTCCTAGTCAGATCACAGCCCAAGGGTTGTATTCAAATCTGAAAACTTTCAGCTTAAGACATAGATAAGCTATATAATATCATCTAGAAGACAGCAATCAAAATGATGAAAGAATTTGAATCTATATCACATAAGGAATAGATGAAGAAATTGAAATTGTTTAGTTATGGGGAGCAGGAGGAGGCTAGTACCATAACTGTCTTCAAGTGTAGGATTCATGTCCAGAAAAATTTCCTATCAATTAGAACTGTGCAAAAATGAAATGGGAGGGGTTGCCTCCCCTCTAATTGGAGACTCATAGAGTCTTACATGCTTGGCCAAGTCATAACACAAGATGCTAAAATCTTGTAGAATATCCAGATATATAAAACCCAGAAAGGTACTTAGCAGGTTCCTTTCTCACCTGATTCAACAATCTTCAAGACAAGTACCCCTAGTGATAGGGAGTTCACTTCTTAAAGTGAACTTTAAAAAGAACTTAAACTTCTTAAGACGAGCTATTCCATTGTGGTTTCATAGAAATTGTTTTTCTTCTATTAAGCCTTAGGAAGCAGAGCAAGCTACACCTGAGGTGTGGATTTGATGACTACTATAAAAGCCTTTTGCCCATGAGTATCTCCTCTAGCAGTCTGTACTAAAACTATGACATTAAAATCTTAGAATTTTATTGTTTAAAAAGATCTAAGATGTCATGGGTTCTAGTCCTCTCGTTTTTTAGAAAAAGAACCTGAAATCCAGAGAGGAAATGTGATTTGCCCAGGGTTACACAGTGAGATAATGACATAGTAAGGATTAAAATCTAGGTCTCCTTACCACTGGTCCAGGCTTTGTCCCTTTAAATTCTTTTTTACAGAGATATTGAATAAAAATATGCCCATATCTTGATTGACTTTTTGATAATCAAAACTCGATTAGTAAAAACTGAACGCAAAGGAATAAACCATCTTGGTGACATATGGCACAGTGAAAGGCTTATGGGGTTGCAGTTCCCTGTCAGGGGGTGGTGAGACAAGTGAGGACTCCTGCAGGATCATTTCCAACACAAGATAAAAAGGCTATTGAGGAAGAACTGGAGAGGGGTGGAGTGGGGAAAATTGGGGCTTCCCTTAACATCAAAAGAAAAAGAATTTCAGAAAAAGAGCCAGGTTAATGGGGGAATGATTTAGGGATAGGGCTCTTCCCAGGACCTTAGAGCACAGTATACCTCTAGGGGTGATTTTAAGTTTCCCCTCCCCTGATAGATCTAGATTGACAAAGCCTTTCCTTCTTTGGGCAGAAGGGATCCCTGGAAAGGACTCAAGTCCTTGGTGTCAATCTACCCATGGCAAAACAGAGAAAAGAAGGGGTGGGGGAGGGAATAGGAGGGTCCCCACACTTGAAGGGACTTTGCAGGCATGAAAGGCTGTCATGTTCTTTTGCAAAGGACAAGATCTGCTCGGTTATTAAAATTAAAAAGAAAACTCCACAGACTGTAGGCAGGAGATAAGGAAATCTTCTGTTGGGAGCATAAACCGTTGGAAAGAGCTGGGTTTGGTTTTTTTTTATAGCCATCTTTCCCCAACCTGATATTTTCAAGCCAATCAAAGTGAAAGACCAGCAGAGGGAGGAGGTGAAGGAGGAGGATGTGCAGATACCTTAGGCTAAAAAAAGAAACTGAAGAGAATGGGGGAGGGGATCTGGGAATGGAACATGGGTATCCGGGGAGCAAGCTAAAAGGGGGACACCCCCTCTTAGGAGATTCCCTTATATGAGGGGAAGAGACACAGGTCCTCAGGGAGCCTCAAATCTGAAAGGGACACACTTCCCAGATACAAGGGAGACTCAGGTCTAAAAGGTAAGCATAAACTTGCAATGGGGGAGTGCCAAACCTGAAAGGGATTGTTAAATCCAAGTGGGAAGCCTGTCTCCTATCCTCAGGAAATTTCTGGATTAGGAAAGGAACCGAGTCCCTGATCTGTGATGTCCTAGGTTCAAAAGGACTCCCTGTCATTGAGACTCTTTGAGATAAAGTTAGGGGATTATGGCTCTTGTAATCAGGAATACCCCTGATTTGTCAAGGGAGATAGCTCTAAGCTTTGCAAGGAATGTCACCCTATCATAAATAAGCCCACAATAGAACACAAGACTCTGCAACCAACAGATGCTTGAGAAGTGTTTGTTGAATCAAATCAAAATGATAGGATTAGAAACAGTAGATAGTAATTTTATGTAATATCAAAACCTACTTGGTGGGTACAGTTAAGTGATGCAGCAGATAGAGCAACTATTCTGAACTCACTAGCACTTACTAGTTGTGTGACCCTCAGGAAATTGCTTTACCTCTCTTTACCTCTGTTTCTTCAACTGTAAAATGAGAATAACAATAGCATCCATCTCCCAGGATTGTTATGAGGATCAAATGAGATGATAATTGTAATGTGTTTATTAACATAGAGCCTGGCACATAATAAGTGCTATATAAATGTTAACTATTATTGTTGTTTTTATTATTAGAATAATATTATATTCTTGTAGGTCTCCTTGGAAAATAAAGAATCCCCCTTAGTGTTTTCAGAGATTCATAGACTCATATATTTATCACAACTGGAAGATTTCTTTGAGATTAGCCAGTCCCACTCTGGTCATTTTGCCATAGAGAAGACAAGAGCCCAGGGAAGGGATGTGATTCATCACATAATTTTGAAGCTAGAAAAGAACTGAGGCTCTCAAGACCAACCCTGTCATTTTGTACATGAGGGAACTGAGGACAAAAGAAGTTCAATCATTTGCCCAGAATCATACCATTAGATTTTGAACTCAGACTCTGCTGACTTTAAGTCCGGAGTCCTGTCCTTTACCCCACAGTACCTCACAGATGGCAAGTGGAGCTAAGCCACAAACAAAAGGCTTCAGCCCATATTCCCAGTTTCTTTCCACTATGTTCCTCATCTTTTAGTTCTACTGAAGGGAAGTTGAGGTCAGACTCAGACATTCTTTGTAGAATGTAATTGATAAGGTCAGGCTAGCAATACCTGGTTCAAAATAAACATGACAAATTCACAACAATCATTCTCTTTGCCAAAAGGTAGGTTTATTTAGGGGAAGAGGTTACACACAAAATAAGAGGTAAAGTAGGCACTAGGAATGGCAAATGTGAAATAGAGTTGGTAGAACAACAGGATTATCAAGGAAAGAAATTTGGAAGAATCCATTAAAGGAATGTGCCATGAATGAAGCCACTGGCAGGTTAGATCCATAAAGGACTAACCAGAGTTAGCTATAGTAAGGAGAAAGACACCATTAAAGGTAGACACTAATCATCTGCATCTAGAAAAAGAACTAAGGAGACTGAATGTAAATCGACACATACTCTGTTCACTTCTTTTTTGTTTTTGTTTTTGTTTTTAATTTCTCCCATGGTTTTTCCCTTTTGTTCTGATTTTTCTCTCCCATCATGATTCATAAAGCAATGTGTGTTAAAAATTAATTATTTTTTTTAAAACAAGGTAGACACTATGTGGGAGAGAGAAAGAGTACCTTATAGTGGTCTAAGTTATTAAAAAAATTAGCAAAGATCTTCATCATAAGCAGGTCTTTTATGAGAAAATACAGCCTTGGAGGTTTTTTGGGGAAATCAGAGAAGTAAAGGTGAGAACTTGGTTCAAAGAGAGGGATCAAAAAGCCAGATAGAATACACCTGGCAGTCCAGGTCCTAGACCTGTCTAAAGATATACTAATCAATATTTCAAAGGTGGTTTAAAGATGCAAGGAGGTGGGGGTAGACACAGTTCCATCCCTGCTATCACTTTATACAAACAGGATAGTTTGGGACTTGTTTATGCTTGCTAATAGCTGGTTGGGCTGCTTCTTGATGGGAAAAGAGTAAGTCCACATCATAATGACTCTGAGATCAGAAGAGCAAGTTACTATTCTACCTAGCAAGTATCAGAGCTGGGGCACTAGTTCAGATATCCTGAGTCTAAGTCCACTGTTCTTCCAAAAGGATAGAGGGAAGATGAGGTACACCAAAAAAGCTCTTTGCATTTGTAGAGAGAGTTGAGCAAGTGGCATTGTCGTTTGAAAAAGGCAGTCATTTGTAGATAGATCCCAGTAGGGTTGAGTAACTTCCTCAAATTCACACAGCTAGAAAACAATAGGGCTGGGATTACGTTCCCAATAATTTGGCTTGGAATCCAATCTCCTCTTCTATTCTGTGATATGTCTCTTGCTTTAGCTTTGGTGGCTTGGTTTCTGAACCCCACATTATTCTATTTGCTGTCCTTCTTCTGGACTGGGAGTCAATATTCCCCATGTGACCTTTGAAGAGGACATGAAAGCCAGAGAGTTCAGGAGGCTAGTCTGTACAGGAGTGGGGAAACAGCTCTTTCTCACTTAGAATCTAGGAATCTCTTTTTTTTCCATCTTTCAAGCCCTTGCCTCCTCTCTCAATATTTCTCTTCCCTAGCCTTTCACTTTTCCTTATACCTGTAATCAGGATCACAGCTTGCATTTGTGTAGATCTTCAAGGTTTATAAACGACTTTGCAGTTACTATCTTATTTGATCCTTACAACAGCCCTGTGAAATAGGAAATACAAATACCATCCAAATTTTACACACCAGTATACTGACACTCAGAGATGTGAAGGAACTTGCCACACAGCTGGTAGGTGAAAACTGGGACAGGAACCCAGGCTTTCTGAAGCATTTAAAGGGCCAAAGAGGAATTAAACTCTGTTCTGCTTGGCTCCTCTGAGTGGGACTCTAAACCACAAAATTAGAAAATATAACCAGAAAGCTCAATGAAAAGGCAAATTTCTACAGTTAGAGAAAGCCAAAAAGTAGAAGCAACTGAATGACTGGCTGTTCATTGGTATATTGTGAAGTGATGGGATTGACTCAGATATAAGTTGAACTACATGTCCTTTGAAATCCCTTCCCTTTCAGAAATACTTTCAGTTCCTGATTCAAATCCATTGTTCTCTCCAATCTACAACACAACCTTCCTCTTTTGTAACTGACCTCCCAAATATCCTCCATCATTAAGTCATCATCAAGATGAGCTTCATTCTTATCTCCTCAAAGAAATTTTCCTTGGGTTCTAAAGACCACAGAGAACTTTCCTTCCTCTAATGGAATTTCAAAAGAACTTAAAAAATTAACAAACTATTTGTTGTTCAGTCTCATCTACACTTCATAACCATTTGGAATTTTCTTGGCAAAGAGATTGGAGTGGTTTGCTATTTCCTTCTCCAACTATTTTATAGATGAGGAAAGTGAGGCAATGAGATTAAGTGATTTGCTCAGGATCACATTGCTAGCAAGTAATTCAGGCTGTATTTGAACTCAGGTCTTTTTGACTCCAACTCCAGTACACTGAGACACTTAACTACCCTTCACATAATATTAATTAAAACTATTAATATTTAGCAAGTGATCCTCTATTCTTCACTGAAAATTTCTTACTGGGGAATTGAGTGAGCTTCTCATTACTTCCTAAGACACAGGATCATAAATTTTCAATCAGAAGCAATATTAGAGGTCTTCCTGTAAAACCCTGTCATTTTTTTTTCAGTGAGGAAACTGGGACCCAAAGTGACAAAATCACACAGCTGGTTAAGTATCTGAAGTAGAATCTGAACTCAAAACTTCCAAGATCCATATTCAGTACTCTATCTACCACACCATCTATCTACTATAATTGTTAAGAACCCTTTTTCTTATATCAGGCTTAAATTTGTCTCATGACAACCTCCACCTTCTTGTTCTTAGCATTTCCCTCTTGGACCAAACTAAGAAAATAGAATCCCTCCTCCATATGACTTTCACTTATTTGAAGACAGGTTTGCTCATAAACTTGATCTTCCCCAGGCTAAATAATCTCTTCAATTGAACTTCTTAAAACATTATCTCAAAACCCTCCCTAACTATGCTTCCCTTATTCTCTTATTCTTAAACATGGTACTCAGACATGAACACAATACTTTACATGTTTTGACCAAGGTAGAGTGCAGAAGTTTTGGTTCTCATTAATTTATATTAATCACTAATATATTTTTCCATCAATAGCTTGTCTTCATTTTTGTCATATAATCTGGGGTGAAGGGGTATTCAGGGAAAATTAGTACCTCTGGTGTGAGTGCTGCCAAACTTTTTAAAGATACTTTCCACCTTTTGGTGTCTACCTGGCACCTAATTCTTATCCGTGGTGCCAAGAAACTGTAATATATGCAGTGGCCACACCCCAGCAAACCATATAAATCAGATGGTTTAAACAAAGTTGTGGGTAACCAATGGATCTCAAATCCATTAATGAATTAATGGGGTGTCTACTCCAATCATGTGAAAACTTTCCCTAGTGGAATGGGTGAATGAGAATAATTTGTTCCAACAAGTGACAAAAGGGATCATTATAGAACATTTAGAGCTTGGTTAGACACCCAAGACACCAAGGTTACACACTTCATCCTGGGCCATCACCAGCCATTTTGACTTTTGTCTTACCAATGGACTTTGGATGATTCTGGAGAAGTGAAACCAAAGTCTTTGAGCAATTCTGTCTCATTTAAGGCCAATTTATGCCCAAGACAAAAAGGCATCATGTAGGGATCTTATTTTGGTTCTCTTTGAGCAGGAGAAACAACCACCAAATATCATACAATCTAGGTATACTAACTTGTATTGTCTCAAGATTTTCTAAACTAGGTGGTACCTGACCACAATCCTAATCAGACAGAGAACACCTGAGGGCAGATCCTATTGCTCCTTTTTTTGTTTCCCTGCACTAGGTAAGCCAAAGATAAATCTCAGTAATCATTTTATCTCTATAGAATAATTGTGTTTTGAGAATGGCAGATTTTCATTTCCTATTTCAGCTCACTCAGAAAAAACAAAACTTAACTAGAATCATTTGTCAACAAAAGTATGTTATGATAGAGACACCAATGAAATGGGAGCCAAGAAACCTGGATTCTAATCCTGGCTTGGCCACCAACCTGACATGTAATTTCATGCAAGCCTTTTTTCCTTCTCTATCATACATTGGCAAGATGATTTGATTCAAGCCAACAAACTTATTGAATGTCTGTCATAGAAAAGAATTTCTGTTTAAAAACACGAATTCAAAGATGAAATCAGTCTCTGCCCTCTAGGTGTTTATGGGCTAATGGAGAGATAAGACAGGACATAAATAACTCCAGCACAGCAGACATTTGATTATTTAAAGTGCAGCATAGAGGTACAAGCAAAGTACTTTGAAAGGTCCCAGGTTATGTGATTAGGAGAATAAGGAAAATAGAGTTTGAGTCATCTGTGCCAAGTTTTAAAGGATGGTAGTAAATTAAGAATCATTAAATGTAAGAATTGTCCATTGTTCAACCCATAAACAAAATGCATCTCCCCTGTAAAATACGAGCAAGTAAACATGTAGCCTCTGCTCAAAGACTTCCAAGGAAAGGTAACCTACTACCTCTATGGGCATCCCATTCTACTTTTGGACATCTCTGATTAATTGTTAGTGAGGCTATACTTACTCTTTGATAGAAGAATGGAAGAAAGGAGCAATGGTTCGGAGGCAAAGGATCAGACTCTGTTCTGTAAGGGTAAGATTATCTTAGAGCAAATGTTTCCCAAAGAGGAAACCTAAGAGAATAAATTGTAAGATCTCAAAGATCCTTTCTAACTTTTATAGTCTGTGAGTTTCTTTGTGTTAATTCCTAACTTGGGGGGAGAACATGGGAGGGAGACACAAGCATACTCCAAATATTCATATCCACATAAACACAGGCACTTGTAAGTACATAGAAACAAACATCCAATAGCATATATCCACCATATATAAAGAAACATGAATATGCAAACAGAGGCATACATTCCAACACAGACAGATTCTCTTCACATGAGACATATACTCAACATTGATACACAAGCGCATATAGACACATGTGTGTCTTATTAGCACATAGAGACAAACACCTGACAGCACATATCCTCTACATAATGATATAGGAATATGAACACATAGACACACACTCAAATAGACAGATCCTGTTATAGGTAACAGAGATGCTCAAAAACATATTCATGTACACATTCATAGAAAAATAGGTACCGATAGGGAGATACATGCTGACAGACACAAACTTGTACACCTACTCATGCATTTAGCCACACAGAGAGCCAGAGAGATTCAGACTCAGATACACCGATACATAGAAACATAAATATCCACAAATTCTCATCCATTCAGCCTGGGGAAGCCTTGACCTTCCATCCCCACTTGCCTGCTCCCTCTGCTGGGCTTTGCCCTAGTCCCTGGAGTCTGCATTGTGCACCTCTGCAAACCTCGGAGCTGTCTACTTCAGTTTGAGAATCAGTATCCTCTCAGTTCTGTCTTGGGGGGATAGAGACTGCAGAGGGAGTTGGCCCCAAGGGCTTCAGAACACCCTATCCTACCAACGTTCTAGCCCTCCCTCCCTCCGTTCTGCCTGGCCCACTGTTCTCTCCCCCTGCAGTCATACACATACTTAGGCAGTGCTGAGGACCTCCTAAGGCATATTATTAGCTCCTGCAGGTGAGTGATGGAGGCTGAGATTTGGACAAGGGGAATAGGACTGGCAGGTTGGTGGGAAAAGGTTCCTAGGACAAGATTGCCATCAAGAGGGCTAGCTGAGTATTGGCCAGAGCAGCTTCTCCCTCTGCCTCTGCCTCTGCCTCTGCTAAGATTCACAGATGAAGAAGAGAAAGAGAAAATAGAGAGCACTGCACAAACCCATTCAACATTCAGGTGGCCAGCTCCGGCACCAAATATTGCCATCCCCTGACAAAGAAGGGAGGACATGCAAATACATACATGGAATCAGAGTCAGATTCTAACACTTTTAAGCTTTGAATACTTGAATCCTAGGCTCTTAAAATGTTAAATCATGGCGTCTTAAGTTAAAATTTTAAATTCTTAATACCATAGGTCATAGAAAAAATGTTAAACTCTTAGAATCAAAGAAACATAATTTGGAAGGCTGGAATTAGATTTTCTGAGACTCTCAGAATATTAATATTGTAGAATCTTAGAAATAGAATCTTAGATGAATAGAAAATAAAAAAGAAAAAATATTTTAGAAGCTATTCAATCTATCACCACACCAAGTTTTTTTTTTTTAAACACTCAGCAAATTAAAGGTGAGAGGAAAGATTTAGTCAAAGTTACATAGTACCAAAGCTAGATTTCAGTTCTCAACTCTTTCAGTGCTCTTTCCATTTCAGCACTCTGTTCTACTAGCTACCTAGCCAACTTCCCCTCCCCCCAAAATAATAGCTTTCCCTTAAGGAGGATCATCCTCTGTTGTGCTCTCACTCGCTCAAACACCTTAAAACATTCTCTACTTTGTGCAAAATGTGGGTTAGACCTTTGTGCCAAGATTTCATTAATTCAATTTAAATCTATTCAACTAAATCCTTTATTCAAAAATGTTTATTAAATGCCTACTCATAGATGTTTGGGATTAAAAAAATAATACTAAAACAGTACTGTCCTTCAAGGATCTTACATTTCCTTGTAAGGGAACTATGTATGTGTATGTGTGTATGTATACATGTATTATATGTATATATATATAATTATACACAATTTAATTATAGTACATTATGTGTATGTTTATTTATAAGTAATATGTAAATATTTTATAGATATAAAATATATACATGATTTCGCTTTTCTATATACATGCATGCACTATATAAATACATATACATATATGTATTATTGTACATATCTACATACATATATATTACTGTATGCATGTAAAATAATTGAATAGCCCAAACTTTTTATACTTACTTGACTACAAAGAGCTTTACATGTATCTCATTTGATCCCAACAATAAATAGCTTTCTGAACTAAGTAGTTGAAATATTACTATCAATTTTCAGGCAAGAAGACTGAGTCTCAAAAAGGCAACTTCCCCAAAGATGTATAATTTTAAGTAGCAGAAAATAGTTGGCAACTGAAGCTGAATTCAACTCTAGGCTTCTTATATTTCTATCCCTAAATTATAGATGAGAAACCTGAACCTCATAGAGGTAGAGTGCCTTGCTCAAAGTCAGGCAACAAACAAGTGGCAGAGTTGGGAATGGAACTTGGATTCAGGTACCAGCTTGACATTTTTTAAATGCTTACTTTGATCTAAGATGACACTAAGAAAAAGAAGAAGGAGAGCCTACATTTCTACAATACTTGGCACATGGCTAATGACGTTACCATAAATACTGATGCTCCATTGATGATTGAAGAAGATAAAGTTTCATAGGCTCAGTGATGAAAGGCTCAATAAAGGGCATCAGGGTGACAAAGTGAAATTTATTCTAATAATCTTATCCACTTTAGTGTTCCAGAAAGTACTAGGAAAGAACTGGCCTATCTACAGCTAGTCAATTAATCAGTAATTTGTTAAGGACTTACTTTGTATAAGGCACTGTGCTAAGCACTAGTGATAAAGAGGCAAAAGATAGTCCCCTATTAAATAGTTTATAATCTAAAGGGTGAGACTATACAGAGAGAGAGAGAGAGAGAGAGAGAGAGAGAGATAGCTGCATGAGAGAAATAGAAAACATTAGAGAGAAAGGCACTAGAACTATATCTGCATCCAGTTCCGAATATCATGCTTTGAGAAAAATATTAACACCCTGGATTTTGATCAAGACAAAAGATGACAAAGATAGTTCTAAACCTGAAGATAGTGCCTCATGAGTATTGGTTGAAGAGAACTAGAAATAATTAGCCTAAAAAAAGAAAAGATTGTAAGAGTTGGAAAAATATGTGGACTGTTTTCAAATGTTTGAAGGATTGTCATTTCAAAGAGGATTAATTAGACTTGTTCTTGTCCACATTAAAAAAAAAACACACATAAAGAACAATGCAAAGAAATTATAGAGACTGATTGTAGCTTCCAATATGGAAAAATGTTCTAACAATTTATCTGCATGAAAGTATACTGGATGTCTTATGAAACAATGAGCTCACCATCACTGGAGATGTTCAGATGAAGCTTAAGTAACAGATTGTGCAAAATGTCATGGGGGAAATTTATGTTCAGGTAAGGATTGGGTTGAATGCCCTCTGATTCCACCCTGAACCAAAACTCATTGATTATACCCCTCCTTCCTCCTCAGAAAAAGTAGTTGGACTTAGGAAAAGAGGACAAAACTAAAGATTTCGAGAGCTCAAGATTTCTATATTCTCCAGTGTTTCCCAAATATAAATTCCAATTGTGCAGAAAATCAAATGAAGATAAGTTGGGCAATTCAGAGTAATTATGGTGTAGTTTCTCAGGAATTTATTTTCATTGGAAAAGATGAAACCAAAAATGGGTGAGGGAATTGATACCTAATATAAAAAGGGAAGTGAAAAGAGGGCACTCAGGTGTTTTCAATAAGTTCAAATCACCAGGACATCATAAAAATATATTTCCAAAAGATCTAAAAGAACAGGCATCTTTGATTACTAAATCCCTCTCAGTCACTTTTAAAAGTCATTAAGTATAGGAGAGGTACCAAAGATCCAGAGAAAGAGGCAAATGTTCTGATTTTTTAACATTGGAAGAGAATAGAACTAAATGATACTTTCAAATGAAATTCTAGAATGTAATACTAAAAGTATATAAAATTAGGTGGGCAAAGCAAAAGAACATTTTTTCCCCTCACGTTGATTCAGGATGAATATGGTTCCAGACTTTCTTTGGGAAAAACTAGGAGAAAAAGAGAACAGGCTTTGGAAGATAAGCACATAGAGGAAAGCTAGTCTTCCAAAACGTCTCTGATTTCCATCTTGCTTCCTCATTCTGAACCAAAGTCACATCAATACCAACACTGAAAATTGTGTGTCAATCTATTCCTATAAGGAAACCATTATATTTCTTCCTGACTACCACACTCCCACATGCATTTCCTTTCCATTAAAATATAAGTTTCTTGAAGGCAGAAACTATCTTCCCTTTTGTATTTATAATTTGTTATTTATCAGAGTGCTTGGCATGCAATTAGTTTGTAATAAATGTCTTTCATTCATTCATTCATTGAACGAAACAAATCATTGAATGAAATCTGATTTCATTTCCTTTTTTTCCCCCTTTTTAACAAGTTTACTAAATTGGTGGCTCAAGAATATGCTGTAGTTTATCTCATCTTGACAAAGCATTTGACAAGTCTCATGCTATTTATAATGGGGAAGATGGAGAGCTCTGGACTAGATGAGAGCTCATTTAGACAAATACAGAAATGGTTGAATTACCCAGAGAGTAATGTCCAATGTCAGCTTGTGAAGATCTCTAAAACAAAGAGTCACTAACCTAGTCAAAGCAACAAGGGCCAATGAAGGCAGTGGAAATAGAGAGAATTGAGAAGGCATAATTTAATTAATAATTATTCATGTGCAAATCATGTTTCAATATTTTCAAAACACTTTGCCAAAAGTGATGTTGTGACATAGTGTCAGCGTTATCATCATCATATTATGATAATAACAATATTTAACATTTATATAGCAGCTTAAGGTTTGCATTTTTTAATAAGCTATCTAATTTGATAGTCCTCTGAGGCTACAGATGAAGAAAATCAGAGTCTGAGACATTAAATGACTTGCCTATGACCAAATATTCCCTATGGGTCTGAGGAGGATTGAAATCCAGGTTTTCTCTTTTCTAGCAAGCTATTCACTGACTCACTGCTAAATTCAGGCAGAGGCTTATTCATCTGGTAAGAAAGAGATAGAAGTAATTGTCAGAGCTTCAGTTGATGATGACATTAAAGAGGATGTCAGTTCATTCACAGATAAAGTTATCTGGACAATCAGTTGGCTAACCTAGCTTTCCTAGATCAAAGGAAAAGAAACTCTCAAAAAGTCACAACTCCACCCTTCTCTAAGCTCTAGAAACTTATAGTCCACACCAATAGAACTAGGTGATACAGTGGGCAGAGCTCTAGACCTAATCGGGAAGACCTGAATTCAAATCTAAGTTCAGACATTTGTTATCTTGATCTCTCTATCCCTTAGTTTATTCATCTGTAAAATGGGAATATCTATCCCATTTTATAGTATCTATCTATCAGGGTTGTTGTAAGGATCAAATGAAGAAAAATTGTTAAGTGTTTATCACCTATTAAGTGCTATATAAAGGTAAGCTATTATTATCATTAATATGATGATAGTGGTGGTAGTGGTGGTGGTGATGATGATGATGGTGGTGGACAGGATAGTCCTAAAGCCATCTCTGGCTTTTTTTGGTGAGGGGGGAGATTTTCTCTAAAATTCCAAAGAGCCTTATGGCCACAAGCTGCATCTGCTCTAGATAACCCTTCTACCCCCTCCCTGTACTTTTTAGGGAATTCCCATGCTTCTCACACTTGAATCACCCAGATGCCTTTAGGTTTCTCAGTTCTCCTTTTGCCAGCATTTATTATCTGCTTCCTGTTGACCTCAGAGATAGGAAATCAACTAGACATGCCTGAGCAAGAACTTGCTCCCTCCCTTCAAAATCTAAGGCCTTTCACAGTCAAGCCAACCAATTGTGGAGGTTTTTGACCCTCACCTATTCAGGATATCACCTAGCAGAAATAATAGCATGAGAGAGTGTAGCATATAGATCATTCATTGGAGTTAGAAAGACCTAAGTTCAAATCTTCCCTCATATTCTTACTGTTTCACCCTGAGAAATCCTTTAACAACTCTAAGCCTGTTTTCTCATTTACAAAGTTGGGGAGGAGGAGATTCAAGGGCCCTTTCCAGGGGCCTTAGAGACATTCAGTTCTAAATCCCTCATTTTAGAGATGGAAAAACTGAGGCCCAGAAAAGTTAGTAGCTAACCTAAAATCACAGATCCATTAAGTGGAAATGCAAGGATCCAAATCTGGGGTTTCTGACTCCAGATCTATTATTTTACTATATCAACTCATTTTCCTCCTATGACATATTACCCCTTTACCAGGGTGGGGAGCCCTACAAGGGGAATGGGACCATCTTTTCCTAATACTCTGACCTCTAGACCATCTAGAGAAGCCCAAGACTATTTATGGTGTCATGTACCTACAGCTGCTTTTTCATCTGCCCATTTCCATCATATCTCTCAGAAAGCTAAAAAGCAGGAGTTAAAGTATCCCAGAAGTAGTGCCTTTCAACCCATGCTCAAGCAGTACCAGTAAAGGGAACTTGTTTCTTCCCAAATATGGGCGTATAGATGCTGTGTTCTCAGGTGTGCCAGTGCATCCTGGGGATAGCATCATCCTACTTTATTTCTCAATAAACCTGATTATAAAGATTCATTTTCTTATATTAGCCTATCTTCTCTTCATTGCTCTTAGTTCTGTCCAAGGGGCCCAACAAAATAAGTCTAGTCCCTATTTTCCATGAAGACTCATTAACTTTGTAGGATCTAGAGTTGCAAGGAAGGTGATCTAGTCCAACCATTTATTTGACAAATAAGAAACTAAAAACCAGAGAAACCATGTGACTTGCCAAAGTCACTTATGAACCACTTACTATGTTCCCTCTGAGCCTTCCCTCCTTTAGACTAAATAGCACTTATTCCTTAAATCCAAAGATCCCAACCCCTCCACAATGATTGTCCTGATCTGTGTGTCACACAGTGCTCTTCTACTCCTCCAATCCTCCTATAAGACTGACCAGGTCACTTCTGTGTTGTTTGTACCAGTTATCCTGATTCACAAACTTAGCACTGGGGTGGGACAAGGTGTTAGAATATAGATGGTTGAACTGAAAAGGACTTTAGAACAAGGCTTTGTAAGCTCTTTTGTATCATAGATCCCTTTGGCAATCTGGTGAAGTCTATAGACCTTTTCTCAGAATAATGCTTTTTAAATGCATAAGATAAAATATGCAACTAGTGTACATGAAATATGTGTATTTGATGTAGTGTCTAGAGCACTGGGCCTGAAGTCAGAAAGAGCTGAGTTTAAATCCAGTCTTAAAGATTTAAAATCTGTGTTACTCTGGGCAAGTAATTTTGCCCTGTTTGCCTCAGTTTCCTCATCTGTAAAATGAGCTGGAGAAGAAAATGGTAAACCATTCCAGGATCTCTGCAAGAAAACCCCAAATGGCAAAATGAAAAGTTAGACATGACTGAAAAATGACTGGATAACAATATATATCTACTGATATATACGTTGTTTTTGTCTACATATATATTGTGTACATATATATACCATTATGTATATTGTGTTTATATATGTGTGTATGTGTGTGTGTATATCTGTGTGTGTATATATATATATACACACACACACACACACATATATACACACCATTGAAAGGTTCCAAAACAATATGTATATGTATATTGCTCTCAGATTTTCAAAATATTTTACATCTGTTATTCCATTTAATCTTCCCAATAACCATGAAATTATCAATATTATTATCCCTTTTTACAAATTGGGTAAGTGCTATAAGGAAACAAGCTGAGAGGATTTAACTGACTAATCCAGGGTCACTCAGATGTTGAGTGTGTCATTTGAACTTAAGTGTACGCCCAGTGTATTATTAGTCATTGTACTATCTAACTACCTAGGATGAGCATAAAATTAGACAACAAAGGAAACCAATTATACTGAGATATCTTATTTTTTTAAGGAAATTCGTAGTTGCCAGGTTAGAAATCCTGCCCTAGCATACAGAAGATTATGATGTAGAATGTGAAAGTTGAAAGGGACCTTAGAAACAGCCTTTTACAACCCATTTTACCAACAAAGAAACTAAAGCCCAGAGAGAAGTGTTGCATTATCTCCGTATTATATCATACCCCAGTATTGTGTGCTGAGTTGTAATTGTTATTAGTGAAACAGACAGTCAAGGATAGACAAGGTCACTTAGTCTTAGAGTAATGGAGTAGGAGGAGGAGCAAAGGAAGAATTTCCCTAAGGAAGTAGGCCTTAAGCAGGGTTTTGAAGTCAAGCCAGAGTAGAATTATAAAATAAAGAGAAGGAAACAGTTCTATAGTGATGACCAGTTTATACAAACTATGAATGTAGGAACTCATTTGATAGAGAAAGGGTATGTAAAAATAATACCTTTGCCCATAAAGAAGGCACTTGTAGAAGAGGTAAGATACCTGTGATAGGCCAGCTAGAGAAGGATAGATTGCTACAGTGGAAGTAGGACTGAAGCTAGATCTGAAGGCCTAGATGGTAATCTTGGCTCTTCTAATTAACAGGATCATTGGCAAATCACTTCTTCCCTCTGAGCCTCAGTTTTTGCCTCTATAAAATAAATGGGTTGGATTAAATGATCTCTTGACAGGCTTTCCCATTTCCAAATCCTGTGATCTTAAGGTTTTGCCCATTAGCTAAGCCTCATATGGAAAGCAGCTGCCATATGGTGACTGTCTCCAGGTTTTGGAGGGGGCCGTGTCCTCAGCCAATGTTGACGATACAGACAGAGCAGTTCCTGCTGTGTTTAAGTGATGGGATCCAGCCTTGAGCTTGGAGCCATCCCAGATCCACCTGGGAAGTTGGTCTCTACCTTGCCCGCCTCCAGAAGGCCACACAGCAGGGGCCGCCAGTTTTTTACACTGAGCCCTCAAGCCACTGACAGCCACAGACTAACATTCAGGGAGAAGCCAAAAATCCAGATGCCAAAGAAAAAAACAAAATAATAACAAACTTGCAGATGGAGAATGGGAAGTTTCCTCAAAGACTATCTACTTCAACCTACCACTCAGTGAAGAAATACTCTCTTTAGCCTCCCTGATGAATGGATGCTTAGTCATGATTTGGACAGTAGAGTGGAATGATATATTTGCATTATTGGAGAACTCAAAATCTTTACATTGTAAAAAGGCTTCAAAGAAAGATTTTAGTGGAGGTCAGTCAGAAACTGTCAAAAAATAGAATGGACTTCCTTGTATGAGCTCCCCATCACCAAAGGTGGTCAAGTAGTGACTAGATGACTATTTACCTAGGATATTGCCTAAGGGATCCATCCACAGATGGATATTATAATGTGAATATCAATTCACATTAAAGTATCATTAATTGCTAAAAATGTCACATATCACTGTGGGAAACTAATGAAGCTCTAATGGAGGGGAAGAAATACAAAAAATACCCAAATTGTAGTTCTGCCAAAAAGTATTTCTATTGGTGGAAACAGCTAGGTAGTACACTCAGCCTGAAGTCAGGAAGATCTGAGACAAAATATGCATTCAGACACTTGCTAGTTATGTCACACGTAATTCTGTTTACCTCAGTTTCCCATCTGTAAAATAATCTGGAGAAGGAAATGGTAAACCAGTCTAGTATCTTTGCCAAGAAAACCACAAATAGTATCACAAAAAGTTAGACACAACTGAAAAACAACTGAAAAAACAACACATTTCTATTGGCATCCAGCACAAAGATACCCAGCCATATACATCCACTAGGGTTCTTAGAATGGTCTCCATGAAGACCAAGCTTATGTCCATCCATTCAGAATGAAAATTAATGAAGAGCATGTGCATCTCTCCTTCCTTTATTTCTTCCACATATACTACATTCTGTTGTCAATATTATTTACTCCTGAAGATCAACTTGCATATGGAAACTTAAAAACTTGGATAATTTATTTGAATCTGGGCTAGGCTTCTGGGATCACTTGGAACATCCATAATAAACTCAACAAATTTTACTGAGTTACTCATATAAAGGGCAGAATTTAAAGTAATGGCTCAAAGCTATGCAAGAAATAAACCAAAAGAAAAACTTCAAATGTGTCTTGAAATGGAATAGGGTCACCTTAGGATAAGAAGAAGAAGGAGAAGGAAAAAGAGAACAAGAATAAGAAAAGGAAGAGGAAGAGGAGCAGAAGGAGGAGGAGAAAGAGGAACAGGAAGAGTTTAGATATGTCACAGCCCTGCCCTCCTATTCGAGAGGAAGAGGTGTGGGACAAAAATAACAGTAATGTGATGCTATGTCAAGGAGACCCTGATCTCAATAGGCAGAGATCAAAAGTGGATTTGAAAAATATAAATTTGGTCTAGGCAACTATAGGATATGGGAGATATGGCTTCTTACAGTAAAAAGAGGATTGGTCTGGAAAGTAGATCCTGCTCCTATCTTCATTTCTACTCAGTATGTGATTTTGGGCACAGGAATTACCTGAAACTGCATCATGTATTGGAAAAATACACTTTACTTGAATATAGAAGATCTGGTTTTAAGTTACTCCTCTACAAGTGGCTTAATCAAGTTAGTGACTTTGGGCAAGTCCCTGTCCATTTCAGTGCCTTACTTATCTCACCTTTAAATTGGTGATTGGGACCAGCAGGATGAATACAGAGAGGCTTGGAGAGACTTACATGAACTGATGCTAAGTGAAATGAGCAGAACCAGATCATTATATACTTCAACAACGATACTGTATGAGGATGTAATCTGATGGAAGTGGATTTCTTTGACAAAGAGAAGATCTAACTCAGTTTCAATTGATCAATGATGGATAGAAGCAGCTACACCAAAGAAAGAACACTGGAAAATGAATGTAAACTGTTTGCATTTTGGTTTTTCTTCCCTGGTTATTTCTACCTTCTGAATCCACTTCTCCCTGTGCAACAAGAGAACTGTTTGGTTCTGCACACATATATTGTATATAGGATATACCGTGACCTATTTAACATGTATAGGACTGCTTGCCATCTGGGGGAGGGGGTGGAGGAAGGGAGGGGAAAAATCGGAACAGAAGTGAGTGCAAGGGATAATGTTGTAAAAAATTACCCTGGCATGGGTTCTGTAAGTAAAAAGTTATTTTAAAATAAATAAATAAATAAATTGGTGATTGGAAAAGATGATCTTTGAGATTCCTCCTAGCTTTAATCCTGTGGTCCTCTCTAGACTTCAGTAGATAGATGGAGAGAGAGAGAGAGAGAGAGAGAGAGAGAGAGAGAGAGAGAGAGAGATAATGTAATATAATATATAACAATATGATATAATACATGTGTACACACATATAAATTATATACATACATATATGTGTGTGTGCGTGTGTGAGAAGTTTCTACAATTATCTCAAGGCCCCTTCCAGCTCCAACATTTTAGCATTCTCCAATTCCCAGAGTTTTCCCAGGCGGAGGAGGCAGAGGTGGAATCGAACACCTTGGAGACATTTGATTGGCACCACAAGCCTGGTTGCTCGTTAAGGCTCCAACATAATGCTTGGTGTCAGTCAGTATAATGTTCTGGATGAGCAAGTCCCCTGGATTGGAAATCACTTCTCTGTACCGGTTCCCGTGACTAACTCTGACAGTGCCTAATGAGTCACTGCCTCAGGCAGATAGAGAGGGCGCCCACTCTAGATACTCTCTGTCTTCCCACAAGGCACAGTGCTGAGGATCTACTCTAGATGGGGTGGGTGATGGCAACGGTCCCAGTAAAGACAAGCCTTTGTGACCACCCACACCAGGAAAGCCCCAAAGTATAGTTCACACAATTAATGTACAAAGCAGCTCCAAATTTCAGAATACTAGAATGGAAGAATTTGAAGGACCCTTGGAATGGAAAATGGTAGAACTAGGTAGCACTTTAAAATATTAGCTCCCAGATCAACATTGTAGGTTAAGAGATATTTCCTCAGGGTCACATTACTGTCAGAGGCAGGTCACAAAATCAAGGAATTTCAGCGTTGAAAAAGAGTTCAGAAGCTGTTTGTGTAAAAATAAGAATATGCTTTTCAAGTGACCATCCACACTACTCTCAAAGTTCTCCAGTGAAGGAAACTACCACCTCCCAAAACATTCCATTCTTCTTTTGGATAGCTTTAATAATTAGGAAATCTTCCTCCAACTCCTTCCCCTCCCCCAATATTGAACCTATATTTTCCTCTTTTAAACTTTCAGCATTTCTCCAAGTTCCCCCCCCCCCCAATTAAACTAATTAGTCTTCTGTATGGCAACCCTTCATGAAGACAGCCCTTATTTCTCTCCCAAATCTTAATTTCTCTAGACTAAACATATTTAATTCTTTCAACTGATGGTCTCATGGTGGTTTACTTAACATCTACTATGTATTCCTTTATTGCAGTTTCAGTTACCAGCAACTTTAAATCATAGGAGACTGTGTTGTTCAAAGATGAAAAAATATGCAACATTTATGAGAGGATGGTTCTTGAAAAGTCTTGAAAAGTATCTGCACTGAGTTCATAAATCTAATCCGCAAAGTACAAGCTCTCTGGATACTCTTCCAGTTCTTGTCCCTGCTGATATACTAATTCAATGGACTAGCCATCTATCTGCATGGCAAAATCTGGACAATAGACATCATCATTCATGGTTTTTTTCCTGTGGGCATTGCATTGTTGGGCTAAACCTTTTTGAATAATCATTGATCTCACTGAGAAAGATCCACAGTATTCTGGTGCTAAATGCAAACAACATAAAAAGAAGCATTTGTAAGATTTTATCACAGAGAAACCTGTGATTTTCACTTTGCACAAGACATCCTCCATGTAGCAAAAAAAAAAAAAAAAAAAAAAAAACCAACTTTGGGGAGTATCTATCATTCATTATTGAATGGCTAGCTTGAAAATAACCAGAGGGCATTAAGTAAATATGTTTCTGGCAGTATTTGTCCAGAATCTTTTGTGGTGTAAACACATAGATAAGACAATACTTATTGCAATCTTTGAGTTTAAGGCTTTGTTTGGCTCTTTTGAGTCAAATACTTTTTTTGGTAGTTAACAAATAATAAATACAGTGGGATATTGTATTCTCTGTGGTTTTCAGTCACCTGTATGATTTTTAAAGGAAGGACAAAATCTACTATAGACAATTGTTTGCCAAAAAAAAGTCTGTTCCTATCTTATTTTCAAAGAGGATACCCCAACTCATGTAGCTCATTCTCATTCCCCTAGGATACTGTAGGCTCCTTGAAAACTAGGACGGGCTCACCTATTTTTTTTTTTTTCATTTATAACCCTAGTGCTTAACACAGTATCAGGAGAATAGTAAATAATATGTTTCTATATAAATTGATTGATAATTATTTTATAAAATGAAAAAGTGGGCTTATAGATTAGTAACTATTAAGAGAGCAAGGTGGCACATTGGATAGAGTGCTGGAGGTGGAGTCACAAAGACCTGAGATTAAAAGTGGACTCAGACACAAATTAGCAGAATGAGCTTGGCAAGTCTACTTAATATCTGGCTGCCCCAGTTTTCTCATCTATAAAATCAGGATAACAGTAGCATTATTTTCCTAAAGTTGTAAGGATAAAATGATATATTTATAAACTTTTATTAATAACAATAATAATAACGTTGATGGCAATCTTTTGTAATAGGAATATTACACATTTTTCTATTCTTTTAGTGTCTCCTGCTCCACAAAAAAAAGTTTTGTAAAATATTTCTCTAGTATTTTCAAGATCTTGTTGCCTGCATTACAGATTTCTTCAGTGTGTGCTTTGTTAGATCCAGCCTCCTCTTTTTTGCTTTTGTCCTTTCTAAAGTGTCATTTCTGTACTTTTGTATACAATGTTATTGACTAAGGTGTTCAAGTCCAAATATCCAAGTATTATTACTGATGAAAATATATTAATTTTCTCCATTTGTATTTTATATCTAGATATCTGTATCTGATGTCTTATACTTGGCAGTTACTTATCTCAGTGGATAGACCACAAAGCTTGGAGTCAGACACCTGAATTGACATTTAGAAGACACATGTTGGGACAGCTGGGTTGCCTAGTGAATAGAGCACCAGCCATGAAGTTAGGAAGATCTGAGTTCAAATTTGGTCTCAGACATTTAACACTTCCTAGCTGTATGATGTTGAGCAAGTCACTTAGCCCCAATTGCCCCAGAAAAAAAAAGACTTATGTCCATGGGCAATAGATATAGATATAGATATAGTAGATATAGCTAATATTTCCTCAGGTTCCTCATCTTTAAAATGGAGATAATAATGACTGCCTTCCAGGGCTGTGAAGATAAAAAAAGATATTTGCAAAGCATTTTGAAAACTTCTAAGTGCTATATAAATATAATACATTAATTATTATTATTATATGGTATATATATATTATATATATTACATTATTATTATTATATAAATATAAGCTGATAGTATGTCAAGATTCTTATTGGCTGTTTTTTACTCCACTGCTTTTCAACATCCTATAAGGTGATACTATTTATTATCTTTCACTACTTCCTTATATTTTGCTTTGCAAACCAATACTACCCTTGGTTTCCATATCTCTGCTTGACAAGGAGATAATACATGCTAGCTGGGGTAATTGCTGTCATATTTTGTCGTCTCTATTTTACATAGCTTAAACTTTTGCAGAAAATAGTAATAATTGGGGTCAATATCTTTGTCTTTTTCCATTTCCAATTTTTTTACATACATGACCCATTTGAATAGCTCTAAAAGAGCTGTTGCAGTTTGTTCATAATATCTTTTTTTATTAGACTCTTTTCCTATCTTAATGTGTATTTTGTTTTTGTTTTTTGGTTGAAGGTTGGTTTTGGGGGGGGGGTTGTTTTGTTTTTTTTTTTTGTTTGTGTTTTTTTTTTTGTCTTTTGCTGAGGCAAATTGGGGTTATGTGACTTGCCTAGAGTCACACATCTAGGAAGTTTTAAGTGTCTGAGACAGACCAGATTTGAACTCAGGTCTTCCTGACTTCAGAGCTGAAGAATCTATCCATTGTGCCACTTAACTGCCCCTTAATGTGTATTTTGACATTTATTCTAATTAACTCATGGTCTACCTGCATATAGTCACCTCATCCTCTATATGCAACCAGTGGTTTCCTATCTATTAAGGAATAATTATTTGGTGGTTTTAATTGTTATTTGTCATTAGTTAAGTCCAGAACTTTTCAACTCTAGGAGTGAAGTTCCTGAACAAGCTACACACTTTTGGTGACTACTGTTTCTTAATCAATAATCATTTATTCCAATATACTTTTCTCCATCTCCCCTTTGCCCACTTTCAATCTGAAGTAATGAGGTATCAGATTACGTGTTGACTAATTTTAAAGGATAATATCAATCCTATAAATGATTTTCTCCCATTAAAAGTTGCTTATTAAAGCTTTTTTTTTTTCCTTTGACTAGGACTATCACTAACCCATTCACCCCCAAATAAAAATGTTCTTTTATAACAAAGACATATAGAATCAAGCCAAACAGCCCTCTACAGTGGCCATGCATAAGAATACATATAGAATTTCTCTATCTTTAGTCTTTACAACAGATGCTGGGGCATGACCTATACCTATCTTCAAGTGTTTATATTCTTTATACTACTAAGCACTTCAAAACCAGATAACAAAGTCTCTCACCAAATGTTTCTTATGACCTTTGCACACATGATAAAACCAACTCTACTAATTCCATTATTTGTCTCTTCTGGGATCCTCCACAAGAATCATTTAAACATATATACATATATAAAATAAATGTATAATATAGGATATACAAACATGTAATAATAAAATGTATAATCCCATATTCATATAGGAATATGTATTGCATATATATTTATATTTACATATATATGAATATATATGTGCATCTCTCTGTATGTGTATATATATATATATATATATACATATACATACATACATACATGCGTATAAAGTCATAGAGTCAAGGAAAAAGCCCTGAGGCACTGAATTATAGACCTTCCCCTGGGACTTGCTTATGCTGATTACCAATACTAATCCTGAGAAACGATCTTTTCTCCCATCAATTTATATGGGTATTTGTAACTTGGCCATAAAGGTCCTATCTTTTGTGGGAAAATGTTTTGTCTGGAGATACTGTGGAATGTTTTTGTTTGTTTGCTTTTTACCAGAAAAGATGATAAAACTGAAGCTAGAGGGGACCTCCAAGGTTATCTGGTCCAAAGTCTCTTAACCTGAAGTCCATGAGCCTCCAAAAAGTCTGTGGATAGACTTCAATGCATTCTTGAACTTTTATTGGAAAAATACATCTTAATTTCAATATTATTGATTTCCCTTGTCATCGTACATGTTTTATATATATTTAAAAATATTAATCTGAGAAAGAATTCAAAGGCTTCACCAGACAGCCAAAGGGATCCTAGGTTAAAGACCCTCAATTAATTAAATTCCTTCATTTTAAATATAAATAAATTGTAATCCCAGGAAGTTAAATCCATGTTACAATTGCTAGGAACCAGACTCATGTTTCAATTCAACTAAATTCCAAAAGACACAGATCCACAGGTTCTTGCAATTAGAAAGTACTCAAAGATGATCTGGTACAATGTTCCACCTTATGCAGGCATCTTCTATATAGTACCCATGAAAAGTAGCCTTTGCTTGAACACTTTTTAGTGAAAGAGAACTATCTCCCAAAGACTCTTACATGGGGCAACTTCACTGCTTAGGTGTTTCTATTGTTTCTATTCTATAGAAATTTCTATAATTTCTCTTCTTTGCTCCTAGCTTTATTCTATGAGAGGCATAAAACAAATCCTTTCTCTCTGTCATATTTAAACTCTTATGATATTAGAAGAGAGTTGCCACATCTTTAGCAAGCAATCTTGTATTAATTGAGAAACCTTGCGCATGTCTTTGGATATTCCAGACTACCAGTTTCCAAATGAATGAATGAATGAAAAATTATTAAACACTTAATATGGACAATATAATAATTGTTTTTGCCTCCCAACACTATATTGAAGAAGAATAAAGTCAGTAATGATTAGTAAAGCAGTTTGAAAGTTATAATCATTGCCTATGTATAATGTAAATCAATTGAACAAATACTAACTAAAGTTCTGGGATGTGCAAATTTCTGAGTTAAACAATGGAAATACAAAAGTCCAGCTGAGTAACTTATTATCTAAGGGGAACTAGGTTGGGAAAGACATGTGAACAAATAGTTATGATATAAGGGAGAATGGGATAAGTTTATGAGGTCTAAACAAAGAGGTAGTGATAATTTGAAGATGGAAAAATCGTCTTAGAATGGTTAGAAGAAAAAGTTGGAGAAAGCCTAACAGAAAAGGTGGTGACATTTGCCTGTTAAAAACTTTAAAGAAATAAGAAAGAACATTTGAATTGTCTGACTATAGAATGAAAGTCCTTACTAGATATGAAAAACAAGATGACCAATGGCTCAGAGGTAAAAATGGCAAGATGCGAATAGGAAAAAGGTGAGAAATGGGGAAATGGTTGGAATGACAAGAAACATATGGGATAAAGCTGGACTTTATCCAGGTTATGGGTCTTGGCCTTGAATGCCAAAAAGCAGTGATGAGCTCCTGGAGAACTATTAGAAGAGGAAAGGCCTGATCAGAGTGGGTTCTTGGGAGACTCCTTAGCCAATATTTGCAGATTCTGATGGAGGAAAGAGCTTGGAAGTAGTTAAAAAGCCAAGAAACTCTAGACAAAAGGTTTTAAGAGCCTGAAGTAGGTTTTGTAGTGAAAGTGGAAAGGAGGGGGATTAGAGAGATATGCAAAGGAGTAGTAATTAATTTTCTTAGAAAGGGCAAGTTGGGCCCTAGACAGAGATTCCTTTAAAGGCCTTGGTTGCTCCCCAGATGGAGGGTATCTTTGCCCCACAATCTCCCCCATACTAGCTCCAACAACCACCAGAGACTTTGATGCCATCTGGAAGGCAAGTTTATAGAAATGAGAAGAAGAAAATGATTAGAGATATTAATTTAATTTAGTCTTGGTTCTAATTGTCTAGAGAAAATTCTTTTGCACTAATGTTAATTTATTTTCACTTAGGGCCAGTTATGCTAATTCAAATCAGCTTTAAGTATTAAAACACTGATACTGTGAATCAGATAATAAAACCGATTAATGAAAACATGGGCACCAAAAAAAAAAAAAAAAAAAAAAAAAACCCTAGGAAGAATCCATGGGAAATAATGGCAACACCTTCTGCTCATGGAATGATCCAACTTCATCTCTACTCAGGCTATGAAGAATCAGGCAACACTTTTCCAATTGAGCTTGCCCAAAGCCTGATAGTGTTTTAATAGCAGGCGGGCATTTGAATCCAGGTCCTCAAAATCTTGCATCCTTCACACTAATGATAATAAAAACTGTCATTTCTATAGCACTTTTATTTCATTCTTTTATTGGAGTCTCACAAAAACAGCATAATAAGATAGTGCCTATGAGTAGTATCATGCTGGTAAATGTTAAACAATTGATTTCCAAAAATGTGGAACACCTTTTTAAGGTTTAATCTGCATATTAATATTTTCTCCATCACATTCTTAAGTGTGGGCAATCAACAAAACAATCAATCAAATTCTGATTTATAACATTTGCTGATTTCCAAAGTGTAAATGCTCACACTGAAAATATAACAATGGACTCTCTTTTAACCACTTAATGCTAGCTCCAACATATCTACTGATATTGTTAAGTGGTACAGTGATTAAAATGCTGGTTTAGAGGCAAGAAGGACTGAATTCAAATTCAGACTCATGATTGCTAGTTATGTGACTCTGGACAAAGAGTGTCAATCTCCGTTTCAGTTTTCTCATGTGTAAAATGTATGTACTAACTATAGTTGTTATAAGAATAAAATGAGATAATTTTTAAAGTGCTTTGTAAATTTGAAAACACTACACAAGTGCTATCATCCTCATCTTCATCAGAATTCTTATCATCTTTGGAACTCTCATTCTGGGATTTCACTACTCTGGCCAGTGTTTTGGAGGGTCTACTATTTTAGGTAGGTCCCAAATATATTGATTCTACTCTCTTGCCACCTTGCCACAACACATCCCTAAAGTTGGCAACTCTCCTTTTGTAACAGGTGAAGAATGAAATGATTAAGGTACAAAAGGTGTATGCTTTCAAGCTTCTTGATTTATTAAGCAATGCATGCCAATTGCCCCACAAAGTGACCAATCATCTTTCTCAGTTTAGACCTAAGTTCCTAATACAAGGAGAAGACAGATTTTTATACATTAAAAATAATTGATCAAGTAAAATGAATTAAATAAAAGAAAATAATTAACCAGGATACAAAATTAGATAATCTGATTTCTAATTAGAGGAAATATTAGGGATTTTCCAAGTTGTAAGGGAGAGAGCAAACAAATACAATGCCCTGAAATCAGAAAAAGACATATCCCACTTCCCCTAAATGTTTGCATTCAATCAAAGAAACATGGATTGACTGATACAAGGCCATTTTTCAGGTAAGAATTCATAAGGATTTCTTGAAATGTATAACTGTGAGAAAACTCCTTGCATTAATCTTTGGATTTCACTGAGTCAATATACTGTAAGTCTTTAGTTAAGTTCTCTAAGCAGCAGGTCAAGGTGGTCCAGCTTCCCAGTCATAGAATTTCCACATTTTAATAAAGTTTTCTCTAAAGGCAGAAATTCGACTAAACTCATAATTGAATATAAAGAGAACTGAGCTAGCTCCAGAATTGAGTCAGAAGATGGAGTTAGTGTGGCTCATTCAATTCCTACTACCATTTGCTGTTCCAGTCTCCTCAATTCCCTCATTTTCCAGTTCTAGAACCATAATCAAATCAATATTGCCATTATTCCTAGAAAAGATATGTCAGTCTACTCCTTTTTGACTCTATTCATCAACACAGACTATTTCCAACCAAAATACTCTTTCCTGTCCATCACCAGTAAAAACAAAGCCATATGTATTTCTTCCCCTTATTAGAACATAAGCTCTTTGAGAATCTTAACTGTCTTTCCTTTTGCTTTTGGTTCCATGCTTTTACTTATCACATAGTAAATATTTAATAAATGATTTTCCATTCATCCCTGAATACTGTTTCCCTATTTCTTAAGTTCTTCTGCCTCCTCTACCTTTTGAGTTCCAGGATGAAACTAAAATAATGAATGGATATGAAAGCTCTCTACCCTGCATAAAAGACTATATAAATAAATGTGAGGGGCTGTTATTATATTTCCTACTCTATCCTCCCAGTCTCTGAGCCAGGCAGGGGATGAGGGGAGAAATAAAATTAATTCTTTTTCCCAATGAACATTCTGTTCCACCCAGAACATTTGTTCATCAGTGCTCATTGAGGCGGGTCCTCCATATTTAGCCCCTTTAAAAGCTCTTCCTCTTGGATTGGCTCCTTCATCTTTTATATTGCTCTTTTCTGAATTCCTTCAATCAGCCTGCTGGAAGCTGACTCAGCTATTAGTAAAAGTCGCTTGTCTTTATAGCCTTTAAAAGCAGATCTTCAGTCAGTCTCAGAACACCATTGCAAATTGAGGGCAGAGTGCCTTTCCAAGGAAACATTCAGAAGAGTTCATAGCCTGCAAGTTAATAAAGAACATTTTCATACAAAGGCAGTCCTATAAGGGATAGAGCAGGTATGGTAGGTAGGGTGTTCCCTGTTTCTGGATATATCTGACCAAAAGTTATCATATATATCACATATGCTGTTAGAGGCATCCTTTGTTAGAGTAAAGATCTCTGAGGTACATTCCATATCTGAAATTCTCTCATTCTGTTGGATCCCAGAAAGCAGAATAGGGAACAATAGGTCGAAGTTGCAAAGGGGCAAATTTGGGCTGACTGTAAGGAAATCTTCCTAACAATTAGAATTAAATAGAATAGAATGTCTCATGAAGTGATGAGTTCCCCATCATCAGTAGTTTTCAAGTGAAAAACCCTTGCCAAGGTTGTCAGAAGCAGATTTTCTGTTCTTTTCAGATTTTCTATGGTTTCAAATAAATGATTGTTGATGTCCCTTCTAATTCTGAGATTCTATAATTCTATAATAGGAATGAGCTCTTTGATTAATGGAAGGCTGACAGAAGGATAGTTGGTGAGATAGAAGCAATGGAAACCCTACTCTTCACTGGGAAATCCTGTGAGCAGAAAGATAAACCATTCTCTGTCTCTTACTGAGATCAAGACATCCTCTGCCCCAAAACACAGTACATTTTTCTAGATTGAAGAGAACGAAAAGACTTTGACAAACTAGAGTGTGTACAGAGCTGTGCAATCAGGATAGTCAGAGAAATATATCTTTTGGTCTCAGATTGGTTGAAGGAACTGGAGATGTTTAGTTTGAATAAAAGAAGGCTTAATCTTTGAGTATTACAAGAATTATTATGTGGGTAACCCTAGTCTTATTCAGTGTGACTCTAAGAGAAACAAGAGGTATTGGGGGACAGAAAAGAACTGAGGCAGGATAATGGTGAATGAAGGGGGAAAAAAAGAGTTCCAGAAAGGAAAATACCAACTTAGGTTAAGGTCAATCTTCCTTCTGCAACTTTACTTCCCTACATATATTCTGGAGTCCAATGACTTCAGCCTCCATGTTGTTTTGCACACAATACTCCATTTCCCAACTTGGAGCATTTTCTTAGATCATCCTAATGCCTGGAATTCTCTCCTTCTTCATCTCTACCTCCTGGTTTCTGACTTCATTCAAGTCCTGCAAGAAGCCCTTCTCCTTAATTTTAGTGCTTCCCATCTATTATTGCCCATTTATCCTGTATACATCTTGTCTGTATGGAATTGTTTGCATGTTGTCTCTCCCATTCAGTTGTGAGCTTGAGAGCAGGGACTGTCGTTTGCCTTTCTTTATATATGCAAAGATTAGCACAGTGTCTGTACATCAAGCACATAGTAAGTGCTTGATAAAGTCTGATTAACTTGATGTGACTTCCTAATAAAGAGAGCTATTTAAAAGTGAAATCACCAACTTTAAAGGCTGAAAGCTTTCCATCCCACTCTTAGGTTATCTCTTAGAACAAGCCCAAAGATCAGATCATATAAGGTTGGCTGAAGGTATTGGAGATGTTTACCTGAAAGGACCAAAGAAGGAGAAGAATCATCATAGTTGGCTTCCATTATGTGAAGGGCTGCCTTATGGAATAGGGATGAGGCTTATTCTCCCTGTCAAAAAGGTAGAGTCTAGAATCATGAGGAGCTGAAAAACATTAAGTTTCAATTCAATTATAGGAAAAAACTTACTTAAAAATTATACCTGATCTAAATATATATATATATATATATATATATATATATTATACCTGATTTTTTTTTTCCCTGAGGCAATTGGGGTTAAATGACTTGCCCAGGATCACACAGCTAGGAAGTGTTAAGTGTCTGAAGTCATATTTGAACTCAGGTCCTTCTGACGTCAGGGCTGGTGCTCTATTTACTGAACCACTTAGCCCCAATTACACCGGATTTTTCAAATGCCTGATTTAAAGAAGAATGGGTTGTCTCAGGAGTAGTAAGCTTTTCCTTACCATAGATTTATATCTATAATATGGATGATGACCATTTGTTATCAAGTCATCATGAATAATTTATTTTGTGATAAAGAGGAAATCTTATAGCAAATCATCTCTTTTTATCTTCAAATTTTATTTGAATCAAACCTTTTTTCCCAATTAACAAGTTTTTATTTTATGTCTTTCCTATCTCTTCTCCCACTTAAAAAGAAAAACACAATCCTCATAACAAATATGCACAGTCAAGAAAAACAAATTCGCACATATCCATGTCAAAAAATTTATGTCTCATTCTGCACCTGGAGTACTTCAGCATTCTCTTAGGAGGCAGGAAGTATTTGGAATCATGACCAGTCACTACATTGATCAAAGTTCTTAAGAAACCAGGGAAGAATGGTATGAATGCAGAGTGAAGTGAGCAGAATCAGGAAAATGATTTATACCCTAATAACCACAATCTAAAAAAAAAAAAAAATAGCCCCTTTATTTCTAAAGCTGGGCACATGGAGGCCAAAGCAAAAGAAAGACAAAGTTACACTGTCATTTATAGATCTCCTAACTCTCAGTCAGAAGTTTTATCCATTCTGATAAGAGGAGTAAGGAGAAAACAAAGTTTCTGGGGATCTCAAAAGATAGAAGTTTTGGATTGTAATGGATAAAGAGATGACCAGATTGCAATCTGCGAAAGAATTTAGACCCACCCAAGTGTAAAGAGATCCAAGGGAAGTGACTTAGCTAAGATCATTCTGTGCATTATTCATAGGACTCAAGCCTGCAAAAATTAACTTGTGTTCATATTCTCCAACCTGAAGAAATGATTTCCTTGGAGAGAAGGAGTTTTTGGACATCTTTCTGATGTCCTGGACTTTATTTTTCTAGGGGAGGGGGAATGTGTCATCTGCCTGGCTTCCACTCCATTTGTAAGTGTGATTGGTTTAGAATACTCTTGCTACACATTCTGTTTGCAAAGAGGCTGAGTCATTTATTAGGACATAATAATAGGTTGATACTTCTTGGGATTTAAATTGAACTTGGGAGTAGAGAAGAATATCTGCATTCACGATTTTGGGGGGAAGGGTAGAAGGTTGGGGGAAGGTAAAGATATTGTTCAGACCAGCTCTCTTGAAATCTGATTGCACTTCCCTGCGTGCTCCAAAATGCAATCATCTCCCTCTGGCTGATTTATTAACCTAACAATGAGAAGCAGCAGAGCCTGTCTGAGCCTCTGTTCCTGGCTACCTGGGAATTACATTTTAATTAACTAATTTATCTAATATCGGATCAGCGCTTCCTGCGTAGAAGGCAGCTGTGGGCTTAGCAAGGCCTGCAGACAATTAATGTCCTCGCAGTGTTTGGGGCTGACTCCACTAAGGCCTCCAGTGTTGAGAGTGTATTGATGAAGAGAGCATTCGCCTAATTGAACACTTAATGAATATTGTCCCCCTTTTGATGGCAAGGAACAATCCTAAGCATTGTTCATGGTCAGTGGACTTAAAATATTGTGTGTTTGGGCTCTTGAGGGGATAGGGAAGGAGAGCAATGGTTTCCTTGTTAGCCATATCTAATCCCTAAGGAAGCAATGGATCCATGAGTTCTGCTAAGAGTCTACTATAGACCCAGAACCCTGCTAAGTGACAGAGCAAATATGGTACAATTAAAAAAATGATAAATTCATAGTCTAAGTTCAAATGATGACCCAAAATCTTCTTACTATTTGTGTGACCCATTGGGTACAGAAGTGCACAATCTCCCTAGACCTCAATTGCCTCACTTATAAAATAATAGATCTAGCTTTAAATCCTTCTCTTATACATATTGATTTTGTGATCTCAGGAAACTTTAAAAGACTGCAAATTACAGAGAAGATATTAACCAACTTTGATAGGAAGAATTTCCTTACATGGGAGTTACCTAAAGCAAGGAAATCAGAGGTTCAGTCACAATTATTATTAATATCATCATTAATATTATTTGATAGTAGTAGCAGCAACATTATCCTGCTTTCATTCTATGATCTGAGAAGAAGACCAAGTTATAAGGATTATTCATGGAATGACTAAAATGAAATGGAATGATCCCAAAATGGAATTACCTATTAGATTCATCAAGTCCAATTTGAAAAAGGGTTCAGAGGTCACTTAGTTCTAAATCCCAAAGTCCAAACTTTACCTAAAATTATAAAGATCCAGCAACAGAGCTCTAATTATTCTCAGAGTTAATTCCTTCCGTTGGATATTCTTCTTTGGATACTGTCCATTATATTGAGCTAAAAACCCAACTCCTTGAAACTCTAGATTTTCCTCTTCTGACCCCTACCTTTCCCATTGCTTCTATTTCTGTCCTTAGGGGCCAAGCAGAACAAAATTAATCTATCTTCCACAAAGCAGCCTTCAAATACTTGAAAGTGGCAATTATGCCCTACCACCACCACTATTGATTTCCTGTTTTCCAGGCTACACATTCTTAGTTCCTTTTTCTCCATGTCCAATCTTCATAAATTATCAGAACATGGAAAATGCTCAGGAAGGAAGATGGAGAATCAAAAATAACAATGTCACCAACCTCCCATTCTTCTCTACCACCTTTTAGATGAACTTCTTTCATTACTCTCCCCTTAGTTTGGGTGATGGAGATGGATTTCATACTGTTGAACTGAAAGGGGCTTTGGAAGTCATTCATTCCAGTCCCTAATACTTCATTCATTAGTTTCCATTATTAGATGTCTTCAGATGGAGGTTGGATGACAAGAGATAAAACAAGATATCCCCTAAAATCTTTTCCCACTGTAAGATTTTGAATATCTGAGTAATATGATTCTGGTATCTCTGGAGAGATAGAGACTTGACAATTTCCATACATAACCAAAATTAAATTTTGTGTTTGAGACTATAATCTCAGCATTGTTCACCCCAAAGTTAATGTCACTGTACCCCAAGAACACATTAAACACTTTATTTCTATTGCCCCCATCTTGAATTTCTTTAATGACATTCCATTGGCTAAATAATTAAATTCACATTAAATTTAGATTATTTAGCATGTCATTCATAGCTCTTTACAATCTAACATAATTCTAATTAATAATAATAACAGGGACTACATAGGTGAAGACCTGAGTTCAAATTATGTCTCAGACAATAGCTGTGTGAATTTAGGCAAGTCACTTAACCCTGTTTGTCTCGGTTTCTTCATATGTAAACTGAACTGAAGAAGGAAATGGCAAACTTCTCTAGTATTTTCACCAAGAAAACCCCAAGTGAAATTAGATTTGAATACAACTGAACAATAAGAGCAGCAAGGTTTTAATTAATTCAGGACTTCAAGGTTTGTAGAATATTTTATATATATCATCTCATTTGGTGCTTACAATATCCAGGTGAGGTAAGTTTTAAAATTATCATCATCATTGTCATCATCATCATCATCATCATCATCATCTTATCATCATTCTCATTTTTTATGAGAAAACTGAAGCTAAGGCATGTTAACAGACTTTCTTAGGGTTTAATGATTAATAAGTGTGTGGTAGGATTTGAAATCAAGCCTTCTTACCTCCCAAACCCAGTGCTTCATCCACTATTCCAACCCACATGACCTACTATTCTAATAAATTGAGTACATCATCAAGCCTTTGAGAGCAGGAACCATATCATATTCATATTTGTTTCTTCCTCAGTATCAAAATAAGGTCTGATAGAGAATTAGAATTTATAAATGTTTGTCAAGTGACTGAACAGCATTTCTCACAAGGATGATAAGATGTTAAAAGAGATATTAGAAATTATCTAGACTAACTTCCTAATTTTAAAGAGGAAGAAACTGAGGCATAAAAAAGGAAACTGAAAACATATTGTATGAGATTTGTAAACCTTATAGAAATGTACATTGTGAGTTATTATTTAAAATATAGTAGCAGATCAAGTTGTTGGAAGTCCCAAAGTTCTATGTTCTTTTCTGCCTCTCCTCTCTCTCTTACTTTCACTTTTGCTCTCTTGCTCACTTTAGAACTTCTTGTCACTCCTACCAGATTCATTGTGACTGTTTTGAATAATTAATTATGCAAACCATGGCTCAAGCCCACACCAACATTTTACTACTATATCATGTGTCAGCAATCCAATTCCAAAGTTATTTAATTAGAGTAGAAAATGTCAATAACAAGAAAGAATAACCATTCCTCCATCTCCTTTACTGTATTATTATCTATATCAGAGCCTCTGAATGCAGATGTACCCCAATAACCTGGTCTTGTCCCTTTTGTTTTCTTTCTCCTTTCTATGGATCCTAGTTCTAATGTCTTCTTCCCCCCTACCCCATCCAAAGATGATTGCAGCTATTGTATTATATGTTGATAAATGCACTTTTTTTTTCTCCTTCAGGGGAACAAAAGGTTTTTGAGGGAGGAAATATTTCATTTTGGTGTTGCCCCAGTAGCTAGCATAATACCTAATATATAGTATTACTTAATAATAATGATTGTTGGTTAATTGATTTCACTTGGTGAACTTATCAATTCCAATAAATTTATTTACTATCTCTATTCATATGTATCCCAGTCAATATATCCAGACCTACTCTGTTTCCTGAGCTCTAATCAAATTCCTATTAAACATTTTAAACTAGCTGTCTCATAGGGATTTCAAGCTCAACATGTCCAAGAGAACTCATTATTTTTGCCCTAAAACTCACCCCTCTTAGGAAATTTCGTATTTCTGTCAAAAGCACCATTTTTCTTTCAATCATGCAAACTCACTAGCATTTTTTTTATCTATCTCTTCATTATCTCTTATACCACAATTCAATCTCTATCATTTCTACTTTCACAACTTTTCAAAATTATTCTCTTCTCTCTGCTTACAAAGTCATCATCCTGGTTCAGGACCTCATCATCTCTCACCTAGTCTGTTGCAATAGCCTTCTATTTGGTATTTCAGCCTCATCTGGCTCTACTTCAGTCCTGCAAAAGCTTCCTAAATGATTTTTCCTAAATAATAAGTTGGATTATATCACTTCCCTACTCAACAAACCCCTGTGATTTGATATTACTTATAAAATCAAATGTAAAATTCTCTGTTTGGTATTTAAAGCTGGTCACAATTTGGCCTTTTCATACTTGTCATGTCTTTATACATTTCACTCATCTTTTTAGATCAAACTTATTTGAATGGTTTTTCAAACACTTATGAGCTGTGTGACTCTGAATAGGTCATTAAACCTTTTAAGGGTGTCAGTTTTCTTATCTATAAAGTAAGGGGAATGACCTGTAATATTCCTTCAGTTTCAACAACTATGTTCCTAGGGCAGAGCCAAGATGGCAGAGAGGAATCACATCTTTATTTCAGCTCTCACTAATGTCCCTCAGAATCAACAGTAAATCAAACCTCTAAACTGGTTTTGGAGTGTCAGAACCCACAAATATTTGGAGTATGGCAAATTTCTAACAGAATATATTTTCAAAGAACTTGCAAAAAGGTCAGTTTCAATTGGGCACAGAGAAAGGTAATTAAGCACAGGCACAATACAGAAACCCAAGACTGTGTAGGGCCTCTTCTTCCCCCTTCTTCCCCCCTGCACTGGAGAATATAATAGGAGAAATCTACACTAGTCTTGGCTACTCTGTCCTGGAGACAGTAAATCAGCAGATTAGATGTAAGACATCCGACACAAATACAAAAGGCAAATAGTGAGCCCCTGAACCCCAGAATAATATGGTACCTAGCCATGCCAACACCAGAAGTTAGTCACCACTGACCCAGAACATTCACTGTTGCCTATAGAGGAAGCTTGGACAATCCCCCCTTTGTCCTAAAAGCAGACTTCAACCTTTTAAAAAAAATGAGCAGAAAAGCAAAAAGAATTGTGACCATAGGTAATTTTTATGGAGAAAGATAAGAACAGATCTCAAACCCTAAGAACACTTAAAGCAGATCATCTCCAGATAAAGCCCAAAGGGATAATATGAGTTGCTTCCCATCTCACAGGGCTCTATTGGAAGAATTCAAAAAGGATCTTAAAAGAGGTTTAGAAGAAAAATGGGGAAAGGTGTTGGATACACGGGAGAGCTGTTGCCCTACACGGGAGCCATCTGACAGTGGTTGCTGGGGATCCAACACAGAATGGATCTCCTCTTGTGAGAGGATGGTACAAGGAAACTGAGAGGCAGTTGCTGTTCTCTGACCTCTCTGACTGAGAGGCCACTGCAATGGCTGACCTCTCTCCTCTTCCCTCTGCCTCCAATTTATCTCATTCCCAGTCTGCAACACCTGTGTCAGCAAAAGTTGCCTTGCAACTCCTTTAGATGTTATGATCCACAGCTGTGGCTGTGGAGACTCTTGGAGAATTGACCTATCCCTTAACAGAAAGGAAATGAGAACATTGCAGGAGAATTTGGAAAAGGAACCACAGAAATTATCTGAAGAAAACACCTTATATAATAGATTTAGTGAAATGGAAAAAGCAACATAACTCCTTAAAAAATAGATTTGACAAAATGGATAAAGAAAACAACTCCTTGAAAAACAGAATTTGTGAATGGAAAAAAAAATCCATTGAACAAAACAAAATTCAATCAGCCAAATACAAAAGAAGCTAAAAAAGGTAAATGAAGAAAGTAATTCACTAAAAATTAGAATTGAAAAAATGGAAATGAATGGCTCAATGAGACATCAAAAAAAAGTCAAACAAAACTAAAAAGAAAAGGAAAGAACAAATAGAATGAAATGTAAAATGTTTCACTGGAAAAACAACCAAGCTGCAAAATAGATCTAAAAGAGACAATCTAAGGATTATTGACCTTCCTGAAAATCATGATGAAAAAAGAGCTTAAACATCATCTTTCAGGAAATCATCAAGGAAAACTGACCTAATGTTCTAGACCCAGAGGGCAAAATAGCCATTGAAAGAATTTATCAGTCACCTTCAGAAAGAGACTCCAAAATGAAAACTTGAAGGAATATTGTAACTAAATTTCAGAATTATCAGATCAAGGAGAAAATATTGCGAGCAGCCAGGAAAAAAAAAGTCAGATATTGAGGAGGCACAATCAGGTTTACCCAGGACAATGTAGCTTCCACCTTAAAGGATATTCAGATCCTGGAATCTGAAATTCTGAAAGGCAAAGGAACTTGGATTGTAGCCAAGAATCAACTATCCAGGAAAATTGAGTATTATCTTTCAGGGAAGAAGATGGACATTGAATGATACAGATGAATTTCATTTATTTCTTATAAAAGGACCAGAACTGAACAGAAAATTTGATCATCAAATACAGAACTCAAGAGAAGCATAAAAAAGTAAAAAGGAAAGAACTCCCAAGGACTACATCTCTCTTATGTGTACACTTAGAGGGTGCAGGTATAATTTGATTTTATTATGATAATATAAAAAAGAAACTAGAGGTAGAAAGGGGGTTGTAAAGGAAAAAGAGGCAAATGATGGTAAAATGAGGTAAATTACATCTCATGAGGAGGCAAAGAAGGCTTATTATAATTGAGAGAAAGAAGGGAGGGGGATGAACATTATGTGAATGTTACTTTCATCAGATTTGGCTGAAAGAGAGATTATCAGATATATTTGGCTTCACAGAGAAACTTGTCTCACCCTATAGGGAAGTGGGAGGGGAAAGGGAAAAGGAAAGGAGGAGGCTAATAGAAGGAAAAACAGAAGTAGTAGAGGAAATGTATAAGAAAAGGAAAGGGGCTGAAAAGGGAGAGGACTGTTTAAAGGAGAACCAAAATACTGGGGAGGAGTTGGAAAGGGGGAAAGGAAAGAGAAAAGCATAACTTGGGGAAAATAAGATGGTGGGAAATACAGAATTGTTCATTTTAACTGTCAATGGGATGAACTCTCCCATAAAATGGAAGGGGACAGAAGTAGAAGACCGGATTAAAAGCCAGAATCCTACAATATTTTATTTAGAAGAAACACATTTAAAGCAGAATGATACATACAGAGTAAAGCAAAAAAAAAGAAAGAAAGAAAGAAAGAAAGAAAGAAAGAAAGAAAGAAAGAAAAAAAAAAAACACAGGTAATGATTCTGATCTCAGATCCAGCAAAAGCAAAAATAGATCTAATTAAAAGAGACAAGAAAGGAAACTGTATCTTGCTAAAGGGTACCACAGATAATGAAGTAATATCAGTACTAAACATATATGCACCAAATGGTATAGAATCCAGATTCCTAGAGGAGACAGCAAAACTATATCAGTGGGGAAACTCAACCTTGCTTTCTCAGAACTAGATAAATAGAACCACAAAATAAATGAGAAAGGAGTTAAGGAGATAAATAGAATTTTAGAAAAGTTAGGTATGATAAGATCTTTGGAGAAAATTGAATGGAGAGAGATAGCAGTATACTTTTTTCTCAGCAGTTCATGGAATGTACACAAAAACTGATCATGTATTAGAGCATAAAAATCTCAAAATCAAATGGAAAAAGGCAGAAATAGTAAATTCATCTTTTTTTCAGATAATGATGCAATAAATATCACATGTATTAAAGAGTCAGGGAAAATAGATGAAAAATTAATTGTAAATTAAACAATCCATTCCTAAAGAATGAATGGATGAAACAGCAAATCATAGACACAATACATAATTTCATCCACGAGAATGACAATAATGAGATGGCATGCCAAAATTTATATGATGCAGCCAAAATAGTTCTTAGAGGAAGTTTTATATTTCTAGATGCTTACTTGCATAAATTGGAGAAAGAGAAGTTCAATGTACTGGGCATGCAACTAAAAAAGCTAGAAAAAGAACAAATTAAAAATCTCCAATTAAATACTAAATTTGAAATTCTGAAAATAAAAGGGGATATTAGTGAAAGTGAAAAGTGAACATAGTGAAAGTGAAAATAGAAACACTATTGAACTAATAAACAAAGCTAAGAGTTGGTTTTATGAAAAAGCAACAAAATAGATAAAATTTTAGTTATTTTGATCAGCAAAAGGAAAGAAAATCAAATTGTTAGTATCAAAAATAAAAATAGTGAGCTTTCCACCAATGAAGAGGAAATCGGTATAATTCTTAGGAGCTATTTTGCCCAACTATGCCAATAATGTATGGGATAAACTGGAAGCATCCCCAGTAAGATCAAGGGTGAAACAAGGTTGCCCACTATCACCACTACTATTCAATATTGTATTAGAAATGTTAGCTTTGGCAATAAAAGAAGAAAAAGAGATTAAAGGAATTAAAGTAGGTAAGGAGAAAACCAAATTATTACTCTTTGTAGATGATATGATGGTACACTTAGAGAATCCTAGAAAATCAACTAAAAAACTACTAGAAACAATTCACAAATTTAGCAAAGTTGCAGGATACAAAATAAATCCACAGAAATCATCAGCATTTTTTGTATGTTACCAACAAAATCCAGCAGCAGGAGATACAAAGAGACATTCCATTTAAAATAACTACAGATAATAGAAAATATCTGGGAATCTACCTGCCAAAGCAAAGTCAGGAACTATATGGACCACAGTTACAAAACACTTTTCCACACAAATAAAGTCATATCTAATCTCCTGGAAAAGTGCTCATGGGTAGGTTGAGCTAATATAATAAAAATGATGATACTACTTAATTTAATCTACTTATTCTATGCCAAACCAATCAAACTTCCAAATGAAGAGCTTAAAAAAAAATAATAACAAAACTCATCTGGAAGAACAAAAGGTTAAGAATTTCAAGGAAATTAATGGAAAAATGCAAATGAAGGTGCGCTTTGTAAAGCAGTGGGCATCAAAACCAATTGGCTATTGGCTAAAAAATAGAGTAGTTGGTCAGTGGAATAGATAAGGTTTATTGGACAAAATAGTCAATGACTATAGTAATCTAGTGTTTGACAAACCCAAAGTCTCCAGCTTTTGAGATAAGAACTTACTACTTGAAAAAACTGCTGGGGAAATTAGAAATTAGTATGGCAGAAACTAACCACTTACCCACACCTAACCCCCTATACCAAGACAAGATTGAAATGGATTCATGATTTAGACATAAAGAGTGACATTATAAGCAAATTAAAAGAACAAAGGATAGTTTACCTCTCAGATCTGTGGAGAAGGAAATAATTTGTGGTCAAAGAAGTATTCAAGTACATTATTGAAGGCAAAATGGATAATTTTGATTATATTAAATTAAAATATTTTTGCACAAACAAAACCAATGCAGACAAGATTAGAAGGGTAGCAATCAACTGGAGAAAAATTCACATTCAAGAATTCTGATAAACGTTTCATTTATAAAATAAATAAAGACTTGACTCAAATGTATAAGAATCCAAGCCACTCTCCAACTGATACATAGTCAAAAGGATATGAACAGGCAATTTTCATGATGAGATTAAAACCATTTCTTTGTATATGAAAAGGTGCTCTAAATCACTATTGATCAGAGAAATGCAAATTAAGACAATTCTGAGGTTCCACTACACACTTCTCAAATTGGTTAATAAAATGAAAGAAATTATAATGATGAATATTGGAGGGGATGTAGGAAAACTGGTATACTAATACATTGTTGGTGGAGTTGTGAACTGATTCAAAAATTCTGGAAAATAATAACTCTGTCCAGAAGATAATAATTAAACTGTGCATACCCTTTGATCCACCCAGTGTTTCTCCTGGACATGTATTCTAAAGAGATTATTAAAGGAGGGAAAAGGACTTACATGTGCAAAAATATTTTTGGCAGCCCTTTTTATAGTGGCAAGAAACTGGAAACTGAATGGCTGCCCAACAGTTGGAGAATGGCTGAATAAAGAGAGGTCTGGAGAGACTTAATGAACTGATGCTAAATGAAATGAGTAGAACCAGGACAACATAATACACAGCAACAGCAAGATTATACAATGATCATTTCTGATGGACTTGACTCTCAACAATGAGATGATTTGGGTCAGTTCCAATGGCCTTGTGATGAAGAAAGCCATCTGCACCCATTATAGGTGGGAATTGACTATGAACCACAACATAGTATTTTCACTTTTTTTGTTGTTGTTTGCTTGAATTTTGTTTTCTTACTCATTTTTCCAGTTTTTGATCTGATTTTTCTTGTGCAGCATGAAATATGTATAGAATTGCACATATTTAACATATATTGGATCATTTGCCATCTAAGAGAGGGGTTGGAGGGAAGGCAGAGAAGAAAATTAGAACACAAAGTTTTATGAGGGTGAATTTTGAAAATTATTCACGTATATATTTTGAAAATAAAAAGCTTTAATATTAAAAAAAATAATAACTATGACCCTATGATCCCTGTTCTGAACATAGCCTCCAGCCTGACTGTCTATTTTCTGCTTTCAGCTGCTCAAGAATTCCATAGGACTTTTCTTTCCATGTCAGGCTCCACATTTTTTACTCCTACCTCTCACAAATCCATTTCCTCTTCATTTTAAAGCTTTTTTCAATGTCTACTTACTGTTCCATTTCCTCAATGGGCCCTTTAAAATCATGCTGGACAGCTCTCATTAACAACTGCCAAGAGTATGGCAACCACAAAGCTTATACCTTTCCTTGTTTCCTATCCCTGGGGTAACCAAAGTGACCTGTTCCCATTCTATGCATGTTTGCCATGCATGTCCCTTCTTTCCCTTACCTTTGATCCTTCTATATTCCCTTAGAATGTTCATCTTTATTTCTCTTCCCTAATCACATTTTATTTATTCTTCAAGACCCAGCTGCAGTCACAATTCCTCAAGGAAGCCCTCCATTATTGCCCACCTAGGGGAAAATGAATTCCAACACTGAATATTGAATCAGGAAGACTTGATTTTGACTAATGATTCCAATGGACTGTGTGACCCTAAGCAAATTCCTTAACCTCTCTGGCCCTTATTTTTCTTAACTATAAAATGAGTGGGGCTTAATGACTTCTAAGGTATCTTCCAATTCTGAATTTCTGATTCTGTGTTTCTATGACTCCCAACAGAAAGTAATCTCTCCTTCCTCTGAATTAATCACTCTTAATATCTCCATAATTCACTTGGCATTTACAATATCACGTACAATAATACTTCTCACATTGTTATTTAAATGTGGTGTTGTATAAATAGCACTGTATTGAGAGTAATGAAACTGGGCTTCTATTCCTGGCCCCTAACTCACTGGGTGGACTTGGGTGAGTTATATTCCCTTTCTGGGCCTCAATATCCACATCTGTCATATAAGGATTATGAATTAAATGTTCTCCAACATCCTATCTGGCTTTATGTTCTTAGGGTTTTGTTGGTCTTGTTGAATCATTTTTTCAGTCATGTCTAACTCTACATGAACTCATTTGGGTTTTTCTTAGCAAAGATGTTGGAATGGCTTATGATGTCCTTCTGCAGTTCGTTTTATAGTTAAGGAAACTGAGACAAGCAGGATTAAGTGACTTGCCCAGAGTCACCCAGCCAGTAAGCATCTAAGACAGGATTTGAACTCATATCCTTCTGGCTGCAAGGCATACACTCTATCCACTCCACCTAGCTAGCCTTCTTAATTTCTACTCCTATAACTAATATTCTGTATTTTATTTTCTAGGTCTATCCAAGTCTGATTCTCTATAATAAATAGATTCTTTCCAATATCATGGGCATTAAGTGACTGATTCAGGATTTAAACCTGGAATCCTTCATTCAAAATTCAGTTTTCTTTGTAGCACACCATTGCTAAAGGAAGGAGGTATGTTGTGGCTGGAACAGAATAGATCCAAAGAAAAAAGTAAAAAGGTGCAGTAGAACTTCCTGAGTGTATGGCTAGGCATTTTGGGGCTGAAAAATTCCGTCATTCTGTAGGTGAGGAGGGGAAAAAGAAGACGGAGAGAGAAGTGGTAGGAAGAGAGACAGACAGAGATAGAAAGAGACAGAGAGAGAAAGAATCCAGGGGAGGGGAGGGAGAGGAAGAAGGGAGGGAGAGGAGGAAGGGAAGGAAGGAAGGAAGGAAGGAAGGAAGGAAGGAAAAAAGGAAGGAAGGAAGGAAAGAGGGAAAGAAGGAAGGAAGGAGGGAGGGAGGGAAGGAGGAAGGGAAAGAAGGAAACAAGGGAAAGAAGGAGGGAGGGAAGAAAGGAGGGAAGGAAGGAGGAAGGGAAGGAGGGAAGGAAAAGAGATAGTGTCCACTGAGGTTGAGGCCTAAATTTGTCAAACATTTTTACCTAGGTTGCACAGTGGATATGGAGTACTGGAATTGAATCCGGAAAGACTGAATTCAAATACTAACTCAGATATACATGCTGTATAAGCCTGGGTAAATCATTTAATCTCTCTTAGCCTCAGTTTCTTCAACTATAAAATGAGAATAATAATCCCACCTACCTCATATGATTGTTGGGAGGATCAAATGATATAACACATGTAATATGATTTGCATAGTTCTCTATATATGTTTAGCTATTATTGCTATTACTACTTTGACATCTAGCCATTTCAAGAAAAACGTTTCAAAAATTCAGAAATACCAAGCCAAAATAATAATAATTGTCTCAAATTTAAAAAAAAAAGAATCTAAAGATTGATTTTACAGCTGTGGATTTTGAGATGAATCCTTGAACATGAAAGATAATGCTTCCCCTCCCTCCCTTCCTTGCAAAAGTGAAGGACTATGTGTGTAAAAAACTCAATCTCAGTTATGTATTGTTAGTTTTGCTGAATTGTTTCATTTCCCTCTTTTTTATTTGTTCTTTGCTACTAGAGATGGCTTACAGATAAGGGAGTGGGAAAAGGCAATTTTGGGACATAAAGATTATGTAAAACAAAAGATACCCATAAAATACTATGAAAGAAAAAAAGTGATGCTTCCACTTCCAAAAAAGTAAAAACAAATAAATAATTACTTCAAATTATTATAATGTTTATAATTACAAATGGGTTTCTTTATAGCAGTTTTCCATCATTGGTTGTAGAAGGATTATCATCAATATCATTTGATAGACAGGGGAAACTGAAATTCAGAGAAGAACCTTGAAATATATAAGGAAAGATAGTTAGGTTTTTAAACGCATAATTCTGCACAAATGTCTACCAGATATGTACATATATGTGTATGTTTATATGTGGGTGTGTTGTATATATGTTTATGTATATCCAGTACTCCTCTCTTTTCTAAGTTCCAATTCCACATTACCAACCACTGGACATTTTTAAAAAACTATATATCCTCCAGGCATCTCAAAACCAGGATGCACAAAGCATAACTCATTGTCTTTCCATCAAAACTTTCTCCCCATCGCTAACTTTCCTATTTCTATTAAGGGCACCAACATGCTATCAGGCACTCAGATTCACTACCTCCAAGTCATCCTTAACCCATCAATCTCACTCACTCATCCAATCAGTTGCTATCTCATCAATTCTATTTCCACAGCATATCTCCCATCCAACCTCTTCTCCCCATTCATTCAGCTACTTCAGGTCCTTATCACATCTTGCCAACACTGTTGCAACAGTTTATTAATTGGATGCCTGACTTTCTGTCCATCCCCTTTCCAATCCATTTTCTACTTACCTGACAAAATAATCTTCCTAAAGCATGCCTGACTTTGCCATTCCCTTGCTCAAAAAGCTCAATTTGTTCCCCAGTGTCTGGAAGATAAAACACAAATGTCTTTATTTGACATTTAGAGCCCTTCTCACTCAGGTTTACCCTGCCAGGGTTATTGAACATTTCTTTCCTTCCTACAATTTAAGTTCCAAACATACTTGATTGATGATCCCCATACCCAGCAATTCATCTCCCACCTCCATACATTTGCACAGATTGTACCCTTCATACCTAGATTGCAACCCCTCCTCATTTCTCTGAATTCCTTGCCTCCTGCAAAGCTCAAAACAAATCTATCCTATTCCCCTATTACTCCAGTCCTCTTCCCACTGAGAAGTTACTTTGAATATATTGTGGATTTTCTTTTCTATATTCATGTTATCCCTTCCCAACCTCTCCAATAAAATTAAGTTTCTTGAGACCTTTTTTTCATCCAAGAGCCTAGCACAGTGCCTAGCATAAAGTAGACATATAAAAATGCTTGTGAACTGATTGCTTGATTCCTGAGAGATCTTTCTCTATGCACTCTGTACCCCTCTGTATTCTATTTCCTTAAGTCTCAAAGAGGTTTAATCTATTTATTCTTTTCAGCTCTATATTCAAGAATCTTATGATTCATTCATTTATTCACTCACTACTCACTCAACACAAATTTATTATGCTCCTACTCTGTGCCCAATCCTGTGCTAAATGATGTGGAGAAAAAGGACTGTCTTAAAGTGCCTCAAGGGCAAGTTGAGAAGTATGACTAGAATCCTAGGTTCAAATCCGAGCTCCATTTACTGTGAACCCTGTGACTTTAAGCAAGTCAACTTACTTTCCAAAATCTACTTTCCTCATCTATAACTTGAGGATAATAACAATTGAACTAGCTATTTCAAGGGATAACTGCAAGGAAAATGTTTTACAAAATGGGATCATAACAGTTCAGATTCTTATGGTACTTTGCTTTAGAAAGTATTTTCCTTCTCTGTGGCACAAGGGAAATAGGGAAAGGCCATTAGCTTCATTTTATAGATGTCCTCAAAGGGCAAAAGACACACAATAGATGCAATCAAAAGGAAGCAAGTCACTGGTGATGATTTGCATGTAAGAATTGTCTTAAAAGGTACCATCAAGGATATATCAGACTGAAAAGGGAAGTAATCAAACACATAGTAAGAGGAAGAAGAAATACAAGGATGCTTTGAATGCTAAATTAATATCCACTGAATATTAAATAAACAAGTATAAGACCTCCAATATATCTGTGAATCATCAATAAAAGAATTATAGCAATCAAAAATTACACAGCATGAGCAGTTGTGGAGGAGGTAGCCATCAATCCCAGTATTGCCACAATGATGACAGTTTGTAGATCAAGTGAAGGATGAATATAGCTGGGGGATATTCATTGAAGGATGCAAGACCACCAAAAGTCAGAGAGCCAAGAGGAAGATCCAGGATTTGGTCCCAGGTTTTTTAGCTCCAACTCCAGTGTACTTTCAACCACCTCGAATTGTACATTCCATAAAGTACTACTCAAAAGTACTACAGATGGATGATCTATTTACCATTATTATTATTTGAGAAGACAGGACATTCAGAGGGTAACTTCTTAATAATGAGATGGATTTCCATAAAACTACCAGAGAAAATTAGTTTTTTTGCTTTATAATATCACCTTGGTGCTACATGAAAATTGTCAGATAATGGCAGAGAGGGTACCACAGGGACAGAGTTGATTAAAGACTATGAGAGTGGTACAAGAACAAAAATGCTGTAAATGTCAGAGAAAGGGGAGATATGAATATGAATTACAGGGATCAAGGAAGAATTCAGGGAAGGGAAGAGGAGAGACCTAAAGGAACTGCCTGGGAATCACTAACTGTCATGATAAACAGAAGGACCCAAATGACCTTTCTTCTATCAAGTGTCAAGCCATACTTAGATTGACTTCAATTTGTCTGACAAAGAATGATTGAAAGACATTGACAAAGTCCTCAGAGACTCAAAGAATTGGAAGAGTCCTCAGAAATCATAAAATTCAGCTCTCTTTTGATAGGAAAGGGAACTGAAGTTCAGGGAAGGGACAAGGCTTGCCTAAAGACATACAGTGAGTTAGAGAAAAAAAAAAAGATTTTCAATGAGTGAAAACTCAGTTTGCATTCAGTAATTTAACATACTTTATATCTTGAGATGAAGGTTAGGAATATGTATCTTTAACAGGATTCTTGCCCTCAAGGAGCTCACAGTCTACCAAGATGAGAAGTAAATGAAAATAGGATCATTTGTTAAGCATTTATTATGTTCACATACATAAGTTCATAGTATTCAAATATATCACCTCATCCAGATCATGATAGTTGTTCTCTATCGGGTCCCAAGACAACTCTCTTCTTCTAGGAATTCAATATTTGTTTCACAATATTCTTCTTCAAATTAACTCTTGCCCATACACTATCCTTATATGCTAATATCAAAAATTCTTACTTCCTAGGTCATCAATCTACCCATTTCACACGGTCTGCACTTTTGTCACACCTCAGCCATATATAGGGAGGGGTCATACCCTTTAGATCACCATCATCCATTAGGGTTCTATAGCCCTGATTCTAGCACATAGTAGGTACTTAATAAATACTTGTTTGTTGATTAATCCTCAGTATGATACTTTGAAGTGCCACTATTTGTCCATAACTTCGTAATATTATGTTTCTCCGTGCCTCATCTCTCCTAATCTCATTCTCTATCCTTGCTAAAATTTCTACCATTTCTAAAATTTCTAGATCAGTACTCCAACTATGGTCTCATTTTCCTCACTTTAAAATTTTATTTCTATAATTAAAGATTAATTTTGCATTGCTTTCTACTTGTGAGTATTTTGCCCCCTTTTTCTATCGCGATTCATCTCTTTTCAAAATCCAGTGCTAGGTTACTCCCATCACCTGTCTTTTCTAACTCAAATATACCAATAGAAATCACCAAAAAGTGTTGGCCTATATCCTCTACAAATTTGTCACAGAAATTCACCAGGATTCTCTATCCCACTGACCACAGTTTCCGTTCCACATTTTCTGTTCTCTCTTTCAGCCACTTAAACCACCCTTTTTCTATTCCATCTCCATCATAAACCTCACTTTATATTTTACTAAATAGAAAACATCTATATAAAGCTCCTCCTTCTCTTCATGTTGGTAGTTCAAATATCAATAATGTAATTAATTTTCCATTCTCTCTTCCTTTGTTCCAATCTCAGAAAATGTGACCCTTATTTGTTCCAAGGAGAGAGGGGAAGGAGAGAGAGAGAGATAAAGAAAGAAAGGGAGGAAGAATTGGGAAACCGATAAAAGACAGAGACATAAAGAGAGAGAGACAGAGAGAGTAAGAGAGACACACAGAGAGAGAAAAAAGAGAAAGAGAGAAAGATGGATGAAAGATGAAGTGATTACTATGTGCCAAGCATTACAATAAAAATTGACAGTACAAATATAAGCAAGAAAAACTGATTCTGTCCTCAAGAATTACATTTTAATGGTGGAAAACAAGATATAAAAAAAATACTAGAAAAGGGGCAGAGAGATGTCAGGATCTAGAGAGGAAAGAGAGGAAGTGGTGTGAAGATCTTGTTAAAATATTTTTATGTATTATTCTCATTCATGTGATCACCATGATCCAGTGGCTATAATTTCACTAGAAATAGAAATGTCAGAGGTGGAATTTGAACTTGAGTTGTCTGACTCCAGAATTCTGCCCAATACTCTGTAGAATTCCTCTTTGATTCTATCTACCAAATCTGTGCATTTTCACCATTTGCCCCATATCTGGAATTCTCTTCTTCCTTATCTCCCTCTTTTGGGTTTCCTGGTTTTCTTTAAGAGCAAGCTAAAATTTCATCTTTTACAAAGTTTTTCCCAATCCCCTTTAAAGCTAATGCTTTCCCTCTGAAATTATCTTGACTTTATTCTGTATCTTTATATAGAATTGTTTGCAAGCTGTTTCTCTATTAGACTATGATCTCCTTGAGGACAGTGGCTGCCTTTGCTTTTCTTTGTATCTCTCTGCCCTACAGTGCCTGAAATAAAATAAATGCTCAACAGAATAAATGTCACTAGCTCTTTTCAACAATGAGATAATTGAAGCCAGTTCTAATGAATGAAGAGAGTTATCTGCACCCAGAAAGAAGACTGTGGGAATTGAATGTGCATCACAAATAGTATTTTCACTCTTTTTTGTTGTTGTTTGCTTGCATTTTGTTTTCTTTATCATTTTTTCCCTTTATGATCTGATTTTTCTTGTGAAGCATGATAATTGCATAAATGTGTACATATATTACATTTAACATATATCTTTTTAACATGTTTAACATATATTGAATTATTTGCCATCTAGGGGAGGAGAGAGGGGGAGAAGGGGAGGGAAATTTGGAACACAAGTTTTTGCAGGGGTTAATTTTGAAAAATTATCCATGCGTATGTTTTAAAATAAAAAGCTTTAATAAAAAAACAGAAAATTAAAATGATGGGGTTCTAGTGGCAATCAGAGAGTTGTGGGAATCCCCTTTTGGTCGGCATAGATCCTTTGTGAAAGAATTCACCAACCCGAAGAGTTTTAAGTGGCAAAAATGGAAGTTTATTGTTGGATGAGAAGCCAGCTTTGCTAGAAAGACTGACTTCTTCATTGCCAAAGTCCTCGCAGGGAAATAACAAAAGGTTTTTCATTGAGAAGAGAATGTCTTCACAGCAGGCAGGGTCCTGGCAGCTATGCCACAGAGGCAAAGCATGCTACTTTGGACATTCTGCAAAGAAGTGAGTTTAGAAATATCCTTTATAGAAAATCTGAGCCTCAGGTTTCAGGTTAAAAAGAAAGCCAAAGTCCCCAGGCCTAGATCTCCAATTGAATGGAAATCACTTTTTGAAGGCTTTTGGAATTTGGAATTTCCTGAAAAGGGTCTGCATCAATGGGGTTATTTGCCTTAGAAAAGCTCAGCCAGGAGGATATGCTGTCATAGACTCTCTGGAGTGTGGTGGGGGAGTGGAAGGGGGTTGTCAGGAATCAAAGGGGACAGAATTTCAGAGTGTTAATTTTATAGATCAAAAAGGAACACAGTTTCACACCCCACCCCTTCAAAACTGACACTACCAAAATACTGCTCCCTGATCATCATTCATCTCTATATGTTTTATTCCCTTATTAGAGTATAAACTCCTTGAGGGAAAAGACTGTCCTGCTAGTTTGTATTGTATTCCCATTGTTTAAAAGACTACCTAACACATAATAAGTTTTTAATAAACCTATTTTTTTCCTGTGGGGGAAAAAAAAGAAAAAATGTAACTTAATAAATGCTTGCTGAATAAATGAATGAACAAAGATGCAATTGAGTGGAAGAACAACTCATAAGTTCTCTTTGAAGAGGAGAGTTGATTTACTGTGAACCTGAAGGAAACACAAAGCATTTTTATGGGATGTTTGGTCGTCTCACCTTATAGTAATTATGATTACTTTAAGGAAAAAAAAATATCATGAAGTTTATTGTTGCTTATGTGACATCTCTTACAAAGGAAGAGGAATTCCATCTCTGACATTTCCTACTTCTTTTGCAATTGGATTTCCACTTATCACCTCTGCACCTCAGGTCCCTCATCTGCAAAATGAGGAGGGAGTGGATTACATGCCCCCAGGGTTCCCTTCCATCCCTAGAATCCTCATCCTAAAACCCATATGTATATCAAATCACTATGTACTTTGAATTTTAAATACAGAGATGAGCACAGAGGAAGAGACCAAAAGATAGATTAAATATCATGGCTCCCAACCAATATATCATGAATAGTTTTCATTTTCAAGAAGCAAATCCAAAAGTACTTGTTAAAAAGAATAAAAACAACAAACTGTGAAACTGACTGTGTTTTAAAAGACAAGAAAGAACTATTTCCTGACACAAGAGTCATTTCTAAATCAACTGTCTTTGTGTAGTCAGAACATCGACTTGTTAGAGCAAAGGTTAAAATCAATACCAAATTAGAAGAAAGGATAGAGATGAAAAGAAGACAGTGAGTGCAATTATAGCTGCTCTAGTCTGACCTATTCAAACAAGCCATTGACTCTGAAAAAAAAGGGAAATGAATACAAAAACACTAAGAGGGATTATCACCATTTCATACTTTAGATTAATGATGTAAAGCAATTGCCACAACAAGGAGGCCTAAAAAGCTTAAAGATTACCTCAGCCAAAAAAACACTTGATCTCTTTGTCAAAGTGGGAGGTGAGTCAGCCATACATAAAGCTCATTTAAATATCCCATTCAATTCACCAAATATGTCCAAATGCCAATGTGCCAAGCAGTGTGCCTCCATTAAGATCACAGAGACAAAACCTAATATTCCTTGCCCTTAAGGAGCTTATGTTCTATTGAATAAAGGATTGAATATAAACTCATCTAAAAAAAATAAAATGAAGGAGAAAGCTCTGATTTATCATTAGGGTAAAACACAAATTTCCTTGACATCTAAAGCCCTTCACTGTCTGCCCCCAATCTATGTCTTCAGGATTATTTTCCTTTATGTATTCTCCCTTTTTAATACAGGAGAAACTGAGGCAAGATAGAGATTAGAGAGGTTTTAAGATTTTATTTATTGGAGAGTCTGACTGGACAGAACTCTCATCTCAAAGTATCCAGTGGCAAATGTGAGAATCCCAGTTTTTTATATAGGACTCTTGAAACAAAGGAAGAAGAAAAGAGAGGGAAGTTTCAGGACCATAAATTTGGTTCTAGCAGGATGGGGAGGAAACTAGGGAGCCAGAGTCAGGATATCTGAATAAACAGAAATAAAGATGTCAATGAGGTATCCAAGATAGTCTTATCTTTTGGAATATTTAAAGGGAGTAGTGCCATAAATTCTTGAGGACAGAAGGAGTTAGGAGCCAGGAGGTCTGAACTCCCCCTTATCTTGAATCTTACATTAACAATGTAATCTTAGAGCAAGTGGCCTCCAGTCTTAATGAACCAAAGCAGGGGGTTTGCAACTAAGGGGATTGAGGCAGAACAGTTAAGGAAACTGAGGCAGAACAATTTAGGCAGAACTCAGTCAGGACAATTAAGGAAACTAAAGCAGGGAAACTGAGGTAGAACAGTTCAAGGAGACTGTGATGAAACATCTTCTAGCTAGATGATTCTACTTGCTATTTCTAGCACACTACATTTCACACACCCTCCCTCCTCTCCCTCTTTGTACAAAGTGATGGTGTCTGGGTCTGGAAAATTCTCCCTTATCATTTCTACTTCTTAGGACTCAACACCCTTCAAAGATCCACTTAGGTGTTCTCTTATCCATGGGATTTTTTCTGATCCACCCAATTGTTAGTGTCTTACCCAATTATTAGTATCCTTTTGCAGATACTCTTGAGGTTGGGAAAGAAGACCCCAAAAGTTTTGGGGTCATATACCGGTGATACAAGGTGTCTCAAAAGATTTTGAAGGCTTGAATCCATCTCCTAATCAAGGGGCAAAGTTTATTGGAATTGTAACTCCATAAAAAAGCAGGCTTGAATTTCCAAAAGAAATTAGCAGAGAAACAGAAGCAAGGAAATATATTTATAATTCTATGGCCCATAAGTAGGAAGGAGGAGTTGTCTCCAGAATTTGGTTCTCAATTGACCAGATTATCACTGACAAGACTATCAATCAGCAAGGAATTGAGGAGTGATCTCCAGAATCAGGCACATTGTCACAATAGCATTTCTAAATTGGGTGTAAGGAATGGAGTAAAGCCAGAGGATTTTGGAATCAGATAGATTGCCAGAAGCCCCAAGTTGAGGGGACCCCAAAACCACCACTATATTTACTTAGAAGCTATACTCCTTCAGATATGCCAGACGTACTTATGTTGTATGCCTCTAGTAAAATGTAACCTCCTTGTGGGCAGAGACTCTTTCACTTCTGAATAAGCATCTATCATAGTAGCTTGTAAATATTAGATACTCAATAAATTCTTGTTCACTGAGGTTTCATTTCATACCTGGTATATTGCTAACAATAGTCAATGTTTGGAGGGGCTTTAAAACAATAAATACACTAATATACTGTTGATGTAACTGGGAGTTAGTCTAACTATTCAGAAACAAAAAACTTGAAATTATACTGTGAATGCAGCTCTCAGAATGTAACAAAAAATGCCCATACTTTTTGAGAGAAATCCTTTTGCTGGAATATACTCCAAGGAACTCAAAGTCAAAAAAGAAAAATCTTATATATGCTAACATATTCATAGTAGCAAACAATTAAAAATAAAGTAGATTTTCATTGACTGAGAAATAGCTAACCAAGGTGTGCCACATGTGGGTAATGGAATTACTGCACTTTAAGAAATGATAAGTATCAAGAATTCAGAAAGGCATAGGAATACTTATTCGAAATGATGTAGCAATGCAAGTTAAGCAGAGCCAGGAAAACAATATAGTTATCCCTTCCACAACACAAGGATTTAGGTCACAGTGCCCCCAACTCTGAAAAATTTAAACTTCTATGTTGTCCATTTGCCTTTGCATGTCCTCTATAGTTTCTGTAAAACTTCCCAAAAATTCTCATTTAATTTCTTATGCCAATTCGTGATATAGTGAAATAACAATGAGGAAAGTCTAGATGTGAAAGGAATAACAGTAGTATAATAATTACAATAATATAAATTGAAGAATAGTAACAATAATAACAAAAAGTAAAGTTAATATTGTGTAATTAGAATAACAGAGATTGGTCACAAAGGATGCTTTGAGAAAATTTCCCTCCCTCCTTCCATAGAAGATTGTGTGTCTCTTAGTTGATAGGTCAATTTTATTAAGCTCCTTACCATTTTTTTTATTCTATTGGGAAGATTATTCTTTAGATAAGGATAAGAGGGAAAGATATACTTGGAAATTAAGGAGAAATATAAGCAAAAGTTATCAATAAAATTTGGGGGAAATCAAATACAATTTGATTTAATATATATTCTAATTAATATCTATGTCTTATATTCTAATTGACCTCGACAACCCTGATATTCTATGCTTAGTATGAGAAGCAGTGTAATGTAATGGATAGAGAACTAGCCTATAAGAAAGATAAAGGAAAAACTAGATGACACAGTGGATAGAGCAGTGACCCTGGAGTCAGTGGGACCTGAGTTCAAATCAGACCTCAGGCATTTACTAGCTGTGTAACCCTGGGCAAGTTACTTAATTCTAGAAGAAAGGAGGGAGGAAAGAAGGAAGAAAGGAAGAAAGGGGGAAAAAGAAATAAAGAAAAGTCTTTATTTTTTTTCTGATCTCTCAGTGCCCTCTCCCTATGACTAAAAATTGCGAAATATCTAAGACAACAAATTCTTTAAAGCAACTCTCTAAGACTATAAATTGCAAAAGAAAAACAAATCTAATCCCTACTAGTGGAGTGACTTCCCTTATCAGGGAGTTCCATATACCAATGAAATCACTAAAGAAATGAACAATGTGTGTGTGTATGTGTGTGTGTGTGTGTGTGTGTGTGTGTGTGCGCATATTATATATATTATGTATATGTATATATTCTGGATATGACCATATGGCCTGAGTCTCTAAAAATAGAATAGGGCTTAGAAGGAAGGCTCTCACATTTCTCTCAGTGACTGACAGCATCTGCAGTTCTTATCCACCTCAGGGGAGGGGGAACCTGCAGACAATGAGGGCAAGGTGTCTTCCCATAGGCACAAATCACGTTTGGTGCATCAAGGCTATTATTCAGATGATGCAATTTGCAATGTTTTTAATAAGATGTCAGGCCACCCGCTGATGGGAGAAAATCTTGTGTTCAGAGCCAGCTGGAATCTGGCAGCTCTGGGTTTAATTTGTGGTCGACTCAGATGTAACTTTAAAAAGAAATTAAAAGACAAAAAAAAGTTAGGGGGATAAGGAGGGAGAAGAAAGTCACCAAGATTTTGGAACCAGCCCAGATATAGATGTGAGTACAGGATAGGCCTTCAAAAAAACCCAGGTATAAAATAGACCCATTTCATTAATCTAGTGAAATAAAGATTATAGAAAGTCTAGATAATGGAAAATCACAATTCATCCAGTATGATTCAATATCACAATCCCCAAATGTCAAACTTGAAAGGTGACCCAAGAGGTATCTAGTTCAACTCATATCTCAAAAAGAATTCTCTTGATAATAAATCCATCAACTAGAGCTTGATGATGAACTTATTTGGGTCTTAATTTTATTATTATCCATAAGTCCCTCACAAATGTCTATTTGGTCAGGAAATGTCTGGACCCATATATTCAACCACTTCTTTCCCCTTCGCAATAACTTCCAGTCATTGGAATCCATAGATTCTAAATTGAAGGTTGTAGAGTAAGGAAGGAGATTTTCTGTTAAATCCCCTATCATTAGAGAAGACTTTATAATTGAACTTGTTAATTTTAACTGAAGCCTGAGAGATTAATTGACTCATTCTATGTCACATAGATGGAGATAGCAGACCCAAAAGTTGAACCCAGTCTCCCAATTCTAAAGCCATTCCTCTTTCTCTTTTACTGTAAGGGTAGTCAAATGCAGTCATAGTGAATATTTTTCACAAAAGTCATAAAGGGCATCTTTACACTGAGTAAGAAATAGAGCTAGACTCAGTCTGATAAAGCTTTTCATATTAGAAAAGTAAGCAAAAAATTAAGACAGCTCTGAAGTATCACCTCATACCTGTCAGATTGGGTAAGATGACAGGAAAAGATAATGATAAAGGGATTTTGGAAAACTGGGACACTAATCATGTGTTTGAGGTATAGCACCAAATGATAAGATTGATGTAGGCACCAAATTTTGGGGTTCAGTCATGTGAAGAATTCAAAATAGTCTTTCTCTTTGCCAAAGATAGGTTTATTTATGAGAAGAGGTTATAGACAAAATGAAGAGATAAAATGCACAACAGGAATGGTAAATATGAAATAGATTTGAGACAGCAATAGGGTTACCAAGGAAAGGAGTTTGGAAGAATCAATTAAATGAATCTGCCATGAGGTAGATGTATGCCATTAACTGTCAGGGTAAATCCATAGAGGAATTTAGCACTCTAAAAGAGTTAGTTAGCTATAAGAAGGATAAAGAGAAAAAAGGTGGGGGAATTAGAGGAAAGATACCATGAAATATGGGTGAAGAGTGAGGGGAAATACACCACAAGGCAGAATGCCATGATGGGTTCACTCCAAAAGGGATTTAGCAAAGATGGTGTGAGCCATGGACAGATTTGTAGGGGAAATTATTTAACCTCAGTGGTATGACAGAACTAGGATTTCTGAGTGGACACAGCAAGGTGGGATTACTCAAAACCTCTACAGAGAGTGGGACTACAAGGTTTAACTAATCCCCATCAGCGTATCAGGGAGTAATTTTATTAGTACTTCAGGCTGTCTCTCTGCCAACCCCACCTAGTAACTCAGGATCTCATCACTAATGGATTGTTGGTGGAGTTTCAAAATGATCAAGTCAGGAACTCTGGTTATTCATCCAAAGAAATAATGAGGAAGTAGAATTGGATTATTTTAAGATCTCTTTTAGCTCTTAAAGTCTATAGTCTAATTATCTAAGCTTTTTAATAGTACAGTTAGGAGGAGGTAAAGCCGAGAGAGCAAAGGGAGAAACTTGCAGACCTCTCCCCCAAACTGTTCCAAATTCCTTTAAATAATGACTCTAAACAAACTTTAGACCATCAGAACACACAAAAAGATGGAGTAGAACATTTTCCAGCTGAAAACAACTTAGAAGGTCAGCAGAAAAGGTCTGGGATGCCAAATTCAGCATGCAGTGCCAGTGCAGGCTGCATCAGTACAGCCCTAGTATCAGAACCAGCAAAGTAGGAATTGACCTAGGGTACTCTGAATCGGCAGCAGCACTGGAGACCTCTCAGCCAATAGACACCAAAGATGACTTGGAAGGGAGGCAGGAAAGGTTTGTCAGAAGGGTGAGAGGGCTCAAAGAAACATGAGAAGGTAATCTGAAAATTGATATCCTAAGGGATTTAATAAGGTTTATCTGTTCCTACATGGGAAGGTGATATTTGTTATTCATTAGAACTTTCTCATTATTATGGGAGTTAAAAGGAATATATATATATATAAACAGAAAGCATAGGTGTGAATTGAATATGAAGAGATAACTTTAAAAATTGAAGTTAAGGGGTGAAAGAGGAATGTACTGAAAGGGGAAGAAAAAAGTGAAATGGTATAAATTATCTGCCATAAAAAGAGACAATAAAAATCTTTTATAGTGGAGAAGAGGAGAAGGAAAGGGTGAGTAAACCTTACTCTCATCCAAATTGGCTCAAAGACGAAACAATATACACACTCAATATGAGAATAGAAAGCTTATCTTACTCTGCAAGAAAGTAGGAGGGGAATGAGATTTGGAAAGAAGGATGGGTGATAGAAGAGAGCGCATATTGGAGGAGGGAGTGGTCAGTAGTGGCCAGTTCCACCTTTGAGGAGGAACAGGGCAGAAAGAGAAAGAGAATAGAATAAATGGGGGGGGGGAGGGGAGGAGGAATACAGTTAGCAATAAGGCCTCATTTCTCAAGCATAAAGGGAACTGAATCAAATTTATAAAACAAACAAACAAAATATCCATGTTCCAATTGATAAATGATCAAAAGATATGAACTATGCTCAAAGGACTATAAAATCACACATATCATTTGATCCAATAATACCACTATGAGGCATGAATCCCAAAAGAGATTTACAAAAAGGAAAATGACTTTTATGTACAAAAATATTTATATCAGCTCTCTCCTCCGGACAAAAGAATAGGAAACTTGGGGCATGCCCATCAATTGGGGAATGGTTTGAATAAATTGTGGTATGTGATTATGATGTGATACTATTGTTCTTTGGGAAATGGGAAGCAGGATGCTATCAGAAAAATCTGGAAAGAACTTAAGCAAAGTGAAATATATCGTGTACAAAATAAGAGCAATGTTCTGGAATGATCAGCTGTGAAAGACTTTGCCATTCTCAGCAGTACAATGATCCATGACTATTCTGAAGAACTTATGATGAAAAATCCTATCCACACCCAGAAAAAGAACTGATTATTTCTGAATACAGATTGAAGTATACTCTCTCTTTTTTTTTTAATTTTATTTTTCTTGAGGGTTTTTTTGGGGGGAGGGTTTAGTTCTTTCACAACATGACTTTTTATGGAAATGTTCTGCATAACTTCACATGCACTTTCTTGATGGGGAGAAAAAATCTAGAACTCAAAGATGTAAAAACATTTAAAAAGTGGAGAAAAATTAAATTATTAAATAATTTTTTAAAAAATAGTACAGTTAGATTGATTCAGAAAAATTTGAATGTTTGGACTCAGAGAGTAGTCATCTATGACTTGACTCCAAGTTGAAAAGAAATATGAAGTAGAGTATACCAGGGATTTGTACTGGGCCATAATCAGTTTACCATTTTTATCAAGAGTTTAGATAAAGTTATATAGGTTTGTCAGATTCAGAAATTACATAAATATAGCAGGAACAAATAATTATTTATGTGAACAACAGTTAGAATTCAGAAAGAAAAGAAGCCAGAGGCTAAATATTGGGCAAAATATAGCAAGATGCAAGTTTAAAAAAAAAAAAGGTTCATGTGGAACACTGAGTCCAAATGTCAACTTCATAAGACCCAAATTTGGGAAATATGGCTAAACAGCAGTTCATCTGAAAAAGATCTGAATTGTGTGGGGACTTGAAACTAAATATGTGTAAAGAATATGACATGAAGGACAATGTAACTAATCCATTCTTAAGTTGTATTCAGAAAAACATCATGGTCAAAATAATGGGACACTGTCTTATTCAGAACATATATGAAATAGTATGACATTTTGGGGACCCTGAAAAAATGAGAGACCAACAGAGAGCAAGTAAAAGAAAGAGAGGAACAGAGAGGGGGAAGGGGTTCATCAAAGGTGAGGCAACAAACAAGGAGCAGAAATGGGATGGATCTTCTGCCTTAAAGACCAATGTTTTCTTTTACACTATTTATAACTGATCTGAAATTCTCAAAAATAAAGTCACTTTTCTTGACTCAGTCCAGAAGGTTCCTGCTTCAGGCTACACTATGTCCCTTGGGGAAAAAGTATAGTAGAGTGTAGATCACACAAAAGGAAGGGAAATCACAACTATCCCTTCAACAATTTGTTTGATTTGCCAGTCACAAGGCAGATTAGAGCTGGGCTTAGAGCAGTTGGAAACTTGTGAAAACATTTGTGAGCCTGATAAAGGATGAAGGTAAGCATGTCACTATGACATCAGGTGATAAGGTAGTGATCTGATCCAGAGTTGTCCCACCTTAGAAGGTCAGGGTGAAATCCAGAAGTGCAATTCAGAGCAGGGAGTGGCAGGAGGGGAGGTTCATCAATTAAGCAGTGCTTCAAATACTCTAAAGGGAGGCAGAAAATGAAGTGAATAGATCAAGGGGAAGGTCAGACATCAGTGAATGGCAAATGGAGAAATCAGTTCCAGGAGCTCCAATACTATGTTTTCTCAAGCAAATACTTGACTGGAATTAAAGAAAAACCTAGAAGGCTACTAATGAGGTAAATTACATCAAAGACCTCCTGTTCACTGGGTTGCAACATCAGAGACCTGCTATAATTACATTCTATATGAGACAGTGTTTAGATAAGAATATAGAACTTGAAAATAGAAAAGTGACTTCAATCCTTCCTCTGTCACTTAACAGCTATATGGCTCTGGGCAAGTCACTTTACTCTCAGCTTCATTTTCCTTGTCTGAAAAAAAAAAAAAGATAATAGCAACTGTCTCACAATGTTATTGTGAAAACAAAATAAGATATGTGAAACTTTAAGTACTATGTAAATTCTACTTTTATTCTTATCCTTGTCATCAACATCAATATCATTGTTGTAGTTGTTATTGAAGTTTTGCCAAGAATACCCTGGACATAATCCCACCAACTTTTCTTCCATTTTAAGGGAGAATCTATTCAGCCATGACCTCATGTAAAATTCATTCATATGAATTACTTATGGATTACTTTATCATGCTAGCCATAACAGAGAATAGCAACAGAGAATAACATGGTGTACAGGATTTGTTGCTGTTCAGTCATTTTAGTCATGTCTGACTCTTCATGACCTCATTTGGGCTTTTCTTGGCAGAGATATTGGAATGGTTTGTCATTTTCTTCTTCAGCTCATTTTACAGATGGGGAACTGAGACAAACAGGGTTAATTGACTTGCCCAGAGTCACACAGTAAGTGTCTGAGGACAGATTTGAACTTGGGAAGGTGAGTTTTCTAACCCCAAGCCTGGCACTTTATTTAATGTAACATTTAACTGCTTGGGATACATTTTCATTGGAGGAGTTAGGGCAAAGGAAAGTGTAGCATATAGAATGCTATCCAGAGACAACTGGTTAAGGTAGGTCACTTCAAGGACACTAAGGAGTGAAAGGGGAAATGTCAAGGAAGGCAGAAGATCAACTTGCTCAGTTATGATTACTTCTTAACTCTGGTACCTTCTATCTTTTTTTTAAAATCTCAGTCACTTCTCTTTAAGCTTCAGTCTCTTCATCTATACAATGATGATAATAACATTTGCACTGATAAGGACAGATGATAGAGTGCCAATTTTGAAGTCAGAAAGACATGAGTTCAATTACTGTATTTGCCAATACTGCCTATTAACTGTGATCACACTGTTAGTGACAGAAATGGAATCTAGAATCTTTTTGATTCCTAATCCACCAATCTACCCGCCTCTCCCCCCCCAATATCAAGATGTGTTTCTAAGCTTTGCTTTCTGCAAGGGGCTGCAAAGGTCATTGAATTCAAGCCCCGGATTTTATAAATGAGGAAATCAAGGCTCCCAGATGTTGTGACTAGCCCAGAAGAAGTATTCAAGGTAGAATTTTTACTGGGCTTTTCCCAATTTCATGTCCCAACTACATTGCTCTGTCTGCAAGTAGCTTACATTAAATCAGACAGACAGTCTACATATGTAGAGGCAACTTTAGAAAAGGTAGTTTCACAAGGTTTTGCAGAGATAAATGGTGAAAAATATCTTTACATGTACTTGCAAAAATAAAATACTATTGAAAATAAAAGAAAAAAAATAGTTTTCTTTATAACACTTATCTATTGGGGGAGTCAAGAGAGTAGTTCTTGTCAGAAAATCCAGATTGTAAACTTCATGAGGACAGATATAGTGTCATATCTGCAGCTTTATCTCCCCAGGGTCTACTTAGCACAGTGCTTGACATAGGATGAATGTTTATTGAATAAATCAGTGACAGAATCAATGGAAATGAGATACATATATATATATATATATATATATATATATATATTTTTACTCTCAAAGACTGATGTTTGAAAATTGTTTACTCTACCACCTGAGCAAAAAAAAAAAAAAAAAAAGAACAAGAGGGCAAGGGGAGGCCAATAAAAACCCAGATATTATGATATTATGTGACTTTGGAATGAGTAACTTCTGTCTGGCATCTGCTCAGAAAATACGGTCACAGATGATAGCACCTAATTACCATCTTCAACTCTATGGAAATCAGGAAAGAAGACCCTGCTAATGAGTGAGTGATGGATAAGGAAGTATGTAGGCAGCAGAAGGGCCCTGTCCTCTCTCCTCCTCAGGAAGTGAGCACATGCTGAGCCCAAGATGAGGAGGGTGATTTGGGAAAATAGATAGCAGGAAGACTGGGCACAGGGAATTAAACAATCGTGCTTGCCTGGAAATGACAATAGTGTTAAGGGTCACAGAAACCCTAAAGGAAAGGATAAAAGGAGGAGTTACTGCATTTCAAAAGTTAGATGCACCACCCCTCATGCTTGTAATTATTTAATTAATTTTTAATACACATTGCTTTCTGAATAATGTTGGGAGCGAAAAATCAGAATAAAAGGGGAAAACTATGGGAAAGAAAAAACAAACAAACAAACAAAAAAGAAGTGAACATAGCACATGCTGATTTACATTCAATCTTGATAATTCTTTTTCTGGATGCAGATTAAATTTTCTATCCAAAGTCTATTGGGATTGCCTTGGATCACTGAATCACTGAGAAGAAACAAGTCTTCATAACTGATCATCACATATTCTTGCTGTTATTGTGTACAATGTATTCTTGTTCTGTTTGTTTCACTCATCATCAGTTCCTATAAATCTTCCCAGACTTTTCTAAAATTTGCTTGTTCATCATTTTTTATAGAACAATAACATCCCATTACCTTAATGTATCACAATTTATTCAACCATTTCTCAATTTATGGGCATCTATTCATTTTACAATTCTTTGCTACAACAAAAAGAGGTGCTACAAATGTTTTTGCATATTTGGGTCTTTTCCCCTCCTTTAGGATTTCCTTGGAATATAGCCCCAGTAGTGGCACTACTGTCTCAAAGGGTATGCATAGTTTTTTTTAGACATTTAGGCATAGTTCCAAATTGCTCTCCTGATTGGTTGTATTATTTCACAACTCCACTAACAATGCATTAGAGTTCCAGTTTTCCTATATTCTCTCTAATATTTATCATTTTCTTTTCCTTTCATTTTAGCCAATCTGAGAGGTATGAGCTGGTACATCAGAGTTGCACTTCTGTAATCAATAGTGATTTAGAGCATTTTTTTAATGACTATAGGTGGCTTTAATTTCCTCATCTGAAAATTATTCATATCCTTTGACCATTTATCAATGGAGAATGACATATTCATATAAATATTTATATATTTTAGAAATGAGAACTTTATCAGAAACACTGGCAGAAAAAGGTTTTTTTTTTTTTTTCCCTAGCTTTGCACTTCTCTCTTAATTTTGTTTCTGTTGGTTTTGTTTAGGCAAAACCTTTTAAATTTAATGTAATCAAAGTTGTCCATTTTGCCTTTCATAATGTTCTCTAATTCTTCTTTGGTCATAAATCCCTCCCTTCTCCAAAGATCTGATAGGTAAATTATCCCTTGTTTTCCTAATTTACTTATGGTATCACCATTCATGCCCAAATGTACCTATTTTGACCTTATTTAGGTGTGAGGTATGAGTTGTAAAGTCTATGCTAAGTTTCTGACATATTATTTTCAAGTTTTCCCAAAAGTTTTTGTCAAATAGTGAATTCTCATCTCAGAAGCTGGAGTAGAGAAGTCCACCAAATCCTAGATTACAATAGGCATGGATTATTGTGTTGTATATACCTAATCTATCCCAATAATCCACCACTCTGTTTCTTAGCCAGTACCTTTTTGATGACTATAGCTTTATAATATAGTGTTAGGTCAGTTACTGTTAAGCCACCATCCTTTCTAATTTTTTCATTGTTTTTTATAGTTCTACAAAATATATTTTTGGCCGTTTGATTGGTATGGCATTGAACAAGGAGATCAATTTAGGCAGAAGTGTCATATATTAATATTTTATTTTTTTTATTTTTATTATATGAGCAGTTGATATTTTTCCAATTGTTTAAATATGACTTTATTTGTGTTAGTAATGTTTTGTAATTATGTTCATATAGTTATTGAGTTAGTCTTGGCAAGTAGACACTCCAAAATTTAATTTAGTCTACAGTTACTTTAAATGGAATTTCTCTTTCTATTATGCTGCTGGGCTTTGTCATATATAGAAATGTTGATGATGTGCAGTTTTATTTTGTGTTCCGCAACTTTATATAAATCTGTTAATTATTCCTAGTATGTTTTTGGATAATTTTCTTGAATTCTCAAAATATATCATCTGCTAAAAGTAATAGTTCTATTTCCTCAGTTGCCTATTCTAATTCCTTTGATTTCTTTTTCTTTTCTTATTTCTAAAGCCAATGTTTCTAATACAATATTGAATAATAGTGGTGATAACGGGCATCCTTGTTTTGCCCCTGATCTTACTGGGAATGCATCCACCTTCTCTCATTTACAAATACTGCTTGTTGTTGACTTTAGATAGATACTGCTTATAATTTTAAGGAAAGCTCCCTTTATCCCTCTGCTTTCTAGTGTTCTTTAGGAATGGGTTCTGATTTTGTGCAAAGTTTTTTCTGCATCTATTGAGATTACCATATGATTTCTATTGATTTTGTTACTGATATGGTCAATTCTGATAATAGTTTTCCTGATATTGAACTAGTCCTGCATTGCTGGTATAAATCCCATTTGTTTGTAGTATATTATCCTCCTGATAAGTTGCTATAATCTCTTTGCTAATATTTTATTTTAAATGTTTATATTAATATTCGTTAGAGGGATTGGTCTATAATTTTCTTTTTTATTTGGCTCTTCCTGATTTAGTTATCAGTACCATATTTGTATCATAGAAGAAATTTAGCAGGACTCCTTCTTGATCTATATTTTCAAATAGTTTTCAAAATATCAAAATTAATTGTTCTTAAAATGTTTGGTAAAATTCACTTGTAAATCCATCTGGCCCTGGGAGATTTTTTCTTAGGGAGTTCATTGATGGCTAGTTCAGTTTCTTTTTCTAAAATGAGACTAAAATAATTTACTTTCTCTTCTGATAATCTGGGCAACATATATTTTTGTAAATATTCATCCATTTTGTTTAGATTGTCAGATTTGCTGCCATATAGTTGGCAAAATAGCTCCTTATCATAGCTTTAATTTATTTTTCATTGGTGATGAGTCCACCCTTTTCATTTTTGATGCTAATGATTTCTTTTTTTTTTCTTTTCTTTTTCTAATCAAATTAACCAAAACTTTAACTGTTTTCTTGGTTTTTTCATAAACCAACTCTAAATTTTATTAATTAGTTCAATAGTTTTCTTAGTTTCTATTTTATCAATCTCTCCTTTGAGTTTCAGAATTTCTAATTTGGCATTTAATTGGGTTTTTAAAATTTGTCTTTTTTCTAGTTTTTTTTTAGTTGCATACCCAATTCACTAATCTCTTTCTCTATTTTATTCACGCAGCTATTTAGCAATATAAAATTTTCCTGAAGAACTGTTTTGCCTACATCCCAAAGATTTTGTTACACTGCTCATTATTGCCATTCTCTTGGATGAAATTATGGATTGTTTCTCTGATTTGTTGTTTGGCCTACTCATTCTTTAGAATTAGATTATTTAATTTCCCAATTAGTTGTTAGTCTTTTTCTGGTCCTTTATTGAATGTAACTTTTATTGCATTGTAGTCTGACTTTTTGCATTTGGTTGTGAGGTTTTTATGCCCTACTATATGGTCATTTTTTTGTATAGATGCTATACACATTTAGTAACATTACTACTTCATTGTTTATGATGGTTTTTATTAAGATGTACTTACCCTCCTTATCTCTTTTAACAAGATTAGTTTTTATTTTTGCTTTATCTGAGATCAGAATTGCTACCCCTGCTTTTTTTTTTTCCTCAGCTGAAGCAAAAGAAATACTGCTCCAGCCTTTTACCTTTACTCTTTATGTGTATCTCTGTGTAACAAACAAGTGTTTCTTGTAAACAACATATTATAGGATCTGCTTTTTAATCCATTCTGCTATTCACTTCTGTTTTATGGAAGAATTCACATTCAGTTATGATTACCAGCTGTGTTTCCCTCTACCCCATTTTCTCCCCTGTATATACTTTTGTTATTTTGGTCTACCCTATCCTTAGTAGTGTTTCCTTTTTTCTTTGACCCACCTCACTCCTACTTTATTTTCTATCACCCCTTTCCCATTGTCCTAATTGTGTTTCGGGTTTTTTTTTAACCAAACCCACTCATTACCTTAGCTCCTATCACCCCCTCCCCACTTCTCTCAGTAGTGTTCTTTTTAATCCACCCACCTGTTACCTTATCTTCTATCGCCCTTTCCCTTTCTCTTACCATTTTTTTCCCCTAGTGTGCCTGCCTTTCTTCCTAGCCAGCCTCTCTGTTTCTTTTCCTCTTTCTCCTTCTATTTCTTCTAAATAAATAAATAAATTTCTATACGCAACTGAATGCTTAAGTTATTCCCTCTTTGAGCCAAAACTGATGAAATAAAGCTTCTGACAGTGCTCATTTCCCTCCCTTCTTTCCCTGGATTGTAATAGATCTTTTGGGTCCCTTCATGTGATCTAATTTGTCCCATTATATATCCCCTTTCCTCTTCTCCCAGTGAAGTCTTTTTCCCATCCCTTAATATCTTTTTCTTTAATATCATCACATCAGAATTGGTTCACAACCATACCTTCTGTTCATGAGATGCCCTGTTCTACCTGCCCCAATAACAGATACAGTTCTCAAGAGTTACAGATAACATTTTCCCACATAGGGATGTGAACAGTTTAAACTTTAAATAATATATATTTTCCCCCTGTTTACCTTTCTATGTTTCCATTGTGTCCTGTGTTTGAAGATTAAATTTTCTGTTTATTTCAGTTTTTTTTTCAATAGAAATGATTGAAAGTCCCTTACTTCAATGAAGATCCATCTGCTCTCCTAAAAGACAGTGTTCAATTTCACTGGGCAGCTAATTCTTGGTTGTAATCCCAAGTCCTTTGCCTTCTAGAATAGGATGCCCTCCAATCCTTTATTGCAGAATTTACAAGATTCTGTGTTGCTCCTTAATATTTGAATTGTTTTTGCCTGTCAATTTGCAGTATTTTTATCTTGAGATTGTATTTTTGGAATTTTTCAACAATGTTCCTTGCGGTTTTCCTTATGGGATCTCTTTCTGGAGGTAATTAATTGATTCTTGAATGACTATTTATCCCTTCTATTTCTAAAATCTTAAGATAGTTTTCCTTGATGATGTCTTAAAGAATACTATTCAGGCTCTTTTTTTTTTTTTTTTTTTTTTTTTTTTTTTTTTTTTTTTTTTTTTTTTTTTTTTTTTTGGTGATGGCCTTCCAATGGACCAGTAATTTTTAAATTGTCTCTTCTGGATCTATTTTCCAGATTGGCTATTTTTCCAATGAGGTATTTTATATTTTCTTTCATTTTTTCATTCTTTTTTAGTTTTTTGATTGATTCTTGATGTCTCATAGCCCTATTCTGGTTTTTAATGTGTGCTTTTCTTTAGTTAACTTTTTTATCTATTTTTCCATTTGGCTAATTCTACTTTTGAAGGTGTTATGTTCTTCAGTATATATGTTTTTTTTGCACTTTGCTAATTATATTTTTACGTCATTTCCTTTCTTTTCCAAGCTGTTGACTTTCTTGCATATCTTTCATTTCTTTTCTCATTTTTTCTTCTACCTTTCTTATTTGTCTTTTAAAGTCTTTTATGAGCACTTCCAAGAACTTATTTGGCCTTGAGACCAATTCATATCACTCTTTGAAACTTCCTCTATGAATATTTTGTCCTTCTCTGTGTTGGTCTTTTGGTCTTCCCTGTCACTATAAGTACCTTTCTATGATAAAGATTCGTTTCTATTTCTTGCTCATTTTCTTTCCTTTTCTTTTGATATCCCCCCCTTTTTTTTTACTTTTAAGGTCAAACTCTGCTCCTGGGCTATATGGGGTGCTGTCCCAAGCTTCCTGTGCCACTCTGAGCTTTCACTTTGAAAGGAAACCCTTCTGTTTGCAGAGGGTAGCTTTATCTGCTCTTTTCAGGAAACCATCTGGTTTTCCAGAATTTGCCTTCTGATCTGGGTCTGGGAACAGCCTACTTGTTTGCTCCACTACTAAACCAGGACCTAGAATCTCAGTTGCTGATCTGAAGTGATTTAGACCCTCTCATTGGCTTTCCCAGACTCCCTCTGAGCTGGACTGAACATTCCTTTCATTTCAGTGAGACTGACCTTTCTTGAAGTTTTTCCAATCCATTTTAAACTGGAGAGGAGTTTCATTCCATCAGACTTTGTTCTGAGGCTTGGTTTTCTGTGGTTTTCAAGGGATACTGGGAGAGCTCAAGCAGCTTCTTGGCTTCACTCTGCTATCTTGGCTCCACTTCTGGAAGCCAACCCTTATGCTTTTTAGATTTTTCAGTGTGATTTCAGGATGTGGGCATTCTATCACATTAGATTAAATAAGGGAAATGGCCTTATTTTCTAGGAAATGTAATTAAGCTAGTCTTCAAGGAATTGTAAGACATGAGGGTAAGGAAGAAATGCACAAAACACAATAAGATTAACCTAGGGGAAATTAGGAGGAAATTGGAGGTGTAATATTGAGTTTGGAAACAATAAGGAGGTCAGTCTAGATGAAACATAGAATAAATGAGGGGGAACCATGTGTAATGAGTCAGAAAAGCAAACTGGAGTCCAATTGACAAAGTTACTGGGAGAGTAAACTCCTATTTCATTGGAATAAAGAACTCCCAGATAAACAAACTCCCTCTATTAATGTGGGTGGCATATTTCCTGCAAATTACAATATTAAAGAATTGCTCAACCACTGATAATTTATGTGACTTATCAAGAGTCACAAAATGAGTACATTTGTACCAGTTTTCAAGGTGCAAATGCTCACTTTTTTTTTTTTTTTTTGCTGAGGCAATTGGGATTAATAGACTTGCCCAAGGTCACACAGCTGGGAAGTGTTAAGTGTCTGAGGACAGATTTGAACTCAGGTCCTCCTGACTTGAGGGCTGATGCTCTATCCACTGAGCCACCCAGCTGCCCCCAAAATGGTCACTTTTAAAACATAACAATAAACTCTTTAAACTGGTTCAAATTAGCTAGTTTATATCAAGATTGACATCAACTTACAAAACTCCAAGGATTCTGATTCTCTTAACAAAAATAGAGAAGTTTGACAGGGGTAGATTTTTTGGAAGAGAAGAAGATAATGAACTCCAATTTGGAAATACTGATTATCAGATGTCCACAGGAATCCAATTATAAAAGGCCTCAAAAATTGTTGATGTTGCAGGACTAGAACTGAGGAGGGAGACTTGGACTGCATATATGGATCCAAGTCACTTCTATAGATATAATGTTCAAAACTTTTTCTCTGAGTTTGGCTGTGAAAGGCAAGAAAGATCAATAAAGTATTGTAGACTTAGAGGAAGGCAGAGGCAAATGAAAATTGTTTAAAGATGGCAGAGATCTGGAGATATTTTAAGACACCAAAGAAGAAGCCAATAGATGGAAAGAAATGAGAGAGAGTGCATGATTAGTGCGCAGGTGCCTAGAAGAGATGAGTGGGGATGGATTTAAGGACACACATAAAGGGTTTGGTCTCTATGTGGAAAATTCTATATATTTTTCAAACTGAAGCAAAGGAGGGGATAATACAGGTAATATTCAGGCATGTATAACAGTTCAGAAAATGAAGTTTATGACAAATGGCCTCTAGTTTCTTGGTTAAAAAGGAGGGTAGGATATTATATGGAGTAGGGAAAGAGAGCAGATAAGGGAATTGCAAATATTTAGCCTGATGAGAAAAAAAAACAGGAAGGGTGGGAATATTTGAACATAAGGTAGTGAACACCCATGGTCATAAAATTATGACCAAGATAATGAAAAGCCTAGAGATAGGATCACATAAAGAGCCATTGAAGAACTGGGAGATCTTTGGCCAGGAGGAGAGAAGATAGATTATACAAAATAGATGTCTTCACAAGTATTTCAGAGGCTATTATTAGATTTTTCTTAAAATTTGGCTTCACGGGGCAGAACTTTGAAGAATACCTAAAAGTTACAGAGAGGCATACTTAGGCATTTATTGAGGGAAGAACTGCCTAACAGGGCTATCCAAAGCTGAAATGGACTCATGGCTCAGGAGGGGGTGGTTCCTCCTCAGCGAATATCTTCAAGCAAAAACTGGTTGACCAGTTGTCAGAAGGGTTGTAGAGAAAATTCAGTTTTGTTATAGACCAAACTAGACAGTTATTGAAACACCCCTTTCCAACTCTGATATTTTGTCATTTTTTATTCACCCTGATTCCTCATAATTCTCTATCTCCATTCTCCCCCTATCCATTTCTCTTCTCTTCATTCCTCTTTCTCAATCCCTATCATTTTTCTCTCCATCCCCCTTTCCAATCACCTTCTTCTCTTTCTCTACCTCCTTTTCCCCATACATTCTTCTCCCCTTCTTCCTCCTCTACTCCTTTTTCCTTCTTTCCTTTTCTTTTCCTCCTTCCCCTTCTCCTCCTCCTCCTCCTTGTTCTTCCTCTTCTTCCTTTTCCTTCTCTTCCTTCTTCCTTTCTTCTTCTTCTGTTTCTTCTTCTTCTTCAAAACATATCTTAAGCTAAATGGGAAAAAATAATGTAATTTTTCTCACAAGTGAAAAGGTAAAGCCTTAAACTTAGCTTTGAGGGGTCATCTATATATGAAAATTTAGGAGGTGATTATAAAACAGTTTGTGTACAGAACATCTGGGGGTATTAAGGGACTGCAAGCAGAATGTGAATCAATAGTATGATATGACAACAAAAAATATTGGTTTAAAAAACTAGTTAAAAAAAAATAATCTTAGACTGTGATAATAAAGGTCCAGAATGAGGGAAGCAGTAGTTCCTTTGACCTCTGACCTGATCAAACCCTTTTAAAGTATTTGGTTCAATTCTGAATGTGATGTTTAATGAAGATGTTCACAAATTATAACATGTCAAAAGCAAATAACCAGGATGATGAAGATACTGTAGACCATGTCATGCAATAATTGATTGATGGAACTGCAGATGTTTAGCCTGGAGCAGAGAAGGATTAGAAGCAAAATCTTAATGGCAACCATTTTTAAGTACTTGAAAGCCTGTCAGGTGAAAGAGGAATTGGACTGGTTGTAATTGGTCCCAGAGCATAGAACTAGGAATGATGGGTTTGAGTTGTGAAGAAACAGATTGAAGCTTTATGCAAAGAAAAACATACTAACAATTAGATATGTCACAAAATAGAATAGGCTTCTGTAGAAGATAGTGAATTCTTGTTCACAGGAAATCTACAAGAAGAGGCATTTCTCTATAATGTTATAGAATAAATGTGTCACACCTCTTCTCACCTTCAGAACCTCTTCTTTTGCTACAATAAAATACAAATTCCTCAGCCTGTAATCCACTGTCTGATCCTAAATTATTTTCCCAAACATTCCATATTATTCCCATTCATGTACAGTATTTTCCAACTAATTAAATTAATATTATGCACTTTTGAGAATCTTTATCTTCTTTTCAGGTTCAATTCATCTGCTACATCCTACACAAAATCTTTTCTGATCACTCCTTACCAAGTATTAGTGAACTTCTCATCACAACATCTTGTTTTTTGCTGATTTTTAATACATATTATATCACCTATAATAGAATATAAAGTCCTTGGAGGCAGAAAATATTTGTTTCATCTTTCCATCCCTAATGGCTAAATCTACATCATGAATATAAATCACATTTTATTTGTAGAATAGATTTGAATAATAATGTAGCATTTGGGTGTGCTACTATTGTGTGGACCACAACATTCAGATGCCCCTTCTTTTCTATCTCTCCTTTTTCTGGGCTGACTGTCTCATCCAACCTTCATTCATTCTGAAAGGTCATTCTGGAGCAGAGTGTCTATCCTCTTTAGTAATTTCAATGTCTTCATTATAGTCATTTGTAAATTAGCTCCTGGGAATCAAAAGCCATGGTTGCCTTCCTTCAGTAAGTAACTTTTCTCTGAAGGCTGATTTCTCTTGTGTCCTCTCAGAACTATCGATATTTTCCTCCAAGTATTTTTGCTTGTGGAGTTGTGTTTTAAGAGATTCTTTTACAATTGTCTGTATTTCTGACCCTTTCCAAATTAAATTGTCAAAATACAGAAAGGCCAGCATCTTAGAAAGAGATTTATAGGCTGTATTTGTGGTGGTGTACAATTATGGACATATAGTCACTGCTCCTAAGGAGGCTGAGGCTGATGGATCAATTGAGTTCTAATCAATTGAGTTCCAATTTCTAACCTGAACTAAGACTAAAGTCAACTATTGTCTACATTAATCTGACACCAATATAGTGGATACCTGGAAATAGAGGACCATCAGGCCGTCTATAGAAGAATTTAATGATCTCATCAGAAAAAAATGGAGCAGGTTAAGTTTGCCATGCCAATCAGTACTAGGAGTGGGATAAGTGGCTATTGCACTTCTAACCTAAGCAAGACTGGGAGATTCAAGGACAAGGGTTTGAAGTGCAATTTTTACTCTAAAAACTGTTAGTACATTTCAAGTACAATTATATGGTTTTATAAAATGATGCATTTTTAGGTGTGTTGGTTAAAATGGTGTCTACTCCATGGATTGTATGTTATATTCATGACAAACTGGCAGAGTGGGGTCTATGGGTGAGAGGCCACCTTGTATAGCCTCAAGTCCCTCTCAAGTTTGGGATCATCTCAACAAATGAACAAGAATTCTTCAAAACGAGCTGTGACTGCAATCTAGAATTTCACATTGTTAACAGAAACACCAAACATCTGGCACTTTGGAGAGTCAACCTTTCCAGCTTACTTACCTGGAAGTCTGTAGTCTGCCAATCTGGGAAGATAGTTGTTGGGGTGATAAATGAGAACTCCACTAACTCATTGATAGTTAGGCTTTTTTCAGTCTCAAAATTTATAGAAGAAAACTAGCTTAAAACAGGAAAAAGAGAAGACGAAAACAATGAGGTGTTTAGAATAATTCATAGAATCAGAAGACTTCAGGAGGCCATATTTCCTCAGTAGATCATAGGAACGTAGTTTTAGAGTAGGATGTGACATTAAAGACTATTATGTCTAACCCTTTCATTTTTCAGATGAGGAAACTGAAGCAAAAGAAATTGAGAGAAGATAAGTAACTTGTTAAGACTCAAATAATTAGTAAATATCTAAAATGGAATTCAAACTCAGGTCATTCAAGTTATATCATGACACCTCATATGTAGCAATACCTCAGAAGGGATAGAAGTTCTATTATGTGTACAGGAGTCTCATCTCTAACAGGTGCTTACCCTGCCTCTGAACAACAACAAAGCTCACATGTTCTCAGTCTGTTGTTGTTCAGTCATTTCTTCATGGCACTATCTGGGGTTTTCTTGGCAAAGATACTTGAGTAGCTTACCATATTCTTCTCCAACTTGATGGGGAAACTGAAGCAACAGAAATAAGTAACTTGTCTAGTGTCACATAGCCAGTAAGTATTTGAAGTCAGATTTGAATTCAGGAAGCCAAGTCTTCCTGACTCTAACCAAGCACTAAGCCCATTGTGCCACCTAGCTGCTCCCTCATTCCATTAACTTTTTAAATTTTAAATTAACTTTAAAATTAAATCCACCATTAATGGCCTAATTTAAATCACATATGCTCTAGAACAGTGGTTCTCAAACTGTTATTCTCAGTATCTTTATAATACTAAAAATTATTGAGGATCTATGCAAAAACTTTTTGTTTGTATGGGTTAAAGTTATACATATTTACTATTTTTTAAATAAAAACATTCTGAATTTGTAGATTCTCTGAAAGGTTTCAAATACTCCCAGAATCTCTGGATCATACTCTGAGAAGCACTGCTCTAGAAAGCTTTCTCTGACTAATCCAAATCCACAGTGATTCCTCCTTTCTTTGAACTCTTACAGGCCACCTAATACTCACCATCATTTGCATACAAGATTATAAGCAGCAGAATATAATGGAAGAGAGGTGGATTTATAATCAGAGGACCTACATACAAATCCTGGCTCTGTAACTTATTACGGTGTACCCTTAGGTAAAAAATTCAGTCTCTCTGCCCTGGTGTTTTTATCTGTAAAATAAAGATGTTGCTAATGTTACATTGATGGAATAGTGGACTGACCCAACCATTCTGAATCTGTAACTAGAATCCAAGGGCTATCAAATTGTGCATACCTTTCGACCTCACAATTCTACTACCTAAGTATGTATCTCAAAGAGATTAAAGAAAAGGAAAAGGAACATATGTACAAAAATATTTACATTAGCTCTTTTGTGATGGTACAGATTTGAAACCTGAAGGGATATTTATAAATCAGGGAATAGCTAAACAAGTTGTGTAACATGATTGTGGCAAAAAAATTATCATGTTTTAAGAAATAATTAATAGGAGGGTGTCAGGAAGGAAAAAAACTAGGAATATATGAATTTGTGACATTTCAAAAGTTTGGGAGAAATAATTGATAATTTAATCATTTCATTAGCAATGCAGTATATTTATTAGCAAAAAGCTGGTCATTTAGTCATCTATGTCTTAGACCAGTCAATCATGCCTCTTGAAAGAGGTGTGTTCCTCAGGGTGGTAATCAACTCTGATTGGTTAACAATTAATGAAAAATGAATAGTACGATGAGGGGTTATTCAAATTAACTTTAATTACATCATTTACTTCTAAGTTAGCCCTCAACCTTTGGCAATCTATTCAGAAAGTTTATCCTCACCCAAACCTGAGTGGAGCACATCACCTTCCCTTTTTGAGTGGGATCTGAATCCAATCACATTATCAATAAAGTTTTTCAAGAGATTGAACTTTTGAAACCATAACTTTAAAAAAGGGAGGAAATCTGAAGCTTCCCAAATCATTGGTTATAAATTATAATTTCTCTCACACTAAAAGAAAGTGAAATGGAGAGAATTGTTCACAGTAAAAGCAATATTAAAATGACTATCAGCTATAAAAGACCTAGCTACTTTAATCCATACAATGATTTGAGACAATTCCAATGGATCCATGATTTAAAAAAAAAATACTATTTACCTCCAGAGAAAGAGAACTAATGGACTTTGGGTATGGATTGAAGCATATTTTTTTTCACTTTATGTTTCTTGCTTTTTTGCAACATGACTAATAGGAATGTATGTTTTGCATAACTTCATATTTATAATTGTTGTCATATTACTTGCTTTCTCAGTGGGATGGGGAGGAGAGCTTGGAAGAAGAGAGAGATCCTGAGAGAGAGAGAAATGAGACAGAGAAAGGCAGAGAGGAGGTAAGGGAAGGAGGAAGAGAGAGAACAGAGAAAGAGAGGTTAGGAAAGAAGGAAGGAAAGGAGAAAGGGAGGAAGGGATAAAGTAAAAGAGGGTAGAATAAATTGCCTTTGAGGTTCCTGAAAACTTTTCATTGTTGATCCAAAGATCCTCCTCTAATTTTGTTTTCTTTTTCTTGTGCATTTCTTGTGCAAATCTCCTGTATTTCCCAAGCAATAAGTACCCAGAGAGGGTATCTTTTCCTTCTTTCATATGCTTTTTGTCACTATTGAAATATTGGATGCTGTGATCATCAAATTCAACCTAAAATCTCAATCTTGATAACAGGACACTCAGCTGGGGAAGTTTGAATAATAATAGCTAGCATTTAGTAATCCTTTAATTTTCAGAATGTCATTTGATCTTCACAACAACCCTGTGCAGTAAGTGCTATTGTTATTCCCATTTTACAGATATGATAATTGGAGGTTGGGAGAAGTACAGTAACAAGAGCACATCATACTGTGTAGACACTTCACATGAAATTTGCACTGAAGCATCTTGACTAGAAATGATTTTTTTTCTCCCTTGATCTAAAACACTAGTCCCTTTTCTGTACTCTACACCATACTTCAAATGATTTAGAATTTAATCCATGCAGGTAATCTCTTTCCTAAGGCAGATCCTAATTCATTCCCAATTTAGGAGATTGACCATCTGAAGTTGTGGTGACCAAATGAAATCCAATATTTAGTGTTCATTCCTCTGGTTAGGAGCTTCCCTATTTATTTATGGCTACATTGGTCCTAGGACTGAAGTCAAAGATTCTGTCCTTTCCAACTTTGTAAAACCAATCAGAACTCATGTTCTATTGGCAAAGCCTTCAACAAAAATAAGAACAATAGTTATAATAACAAAAACAACTTAGATAATTAACGTTTTATTTATTTTTAAATCTATTTTTCAGTTAATAATATTTTTTTTCAATTATATGTTAAGATAGTTTTCACCATTCTTTTTTATAAGACCTTGAGTTCCAAATTTTTCTCCCTTTCTCCCTTCTGTCTTCCTTCCTTAAGACAGCAAGCAATCTGGCATACATTATACATGTACAATCAAGTTAAACTGTAGAGGACCGCAGAGATTGGGGAACTCTGAGAAAAGTATATTTGAATCGAAGAAACTTACAGCAGGATGTTTACTCAGTGTGATTGATGAGATGATGGTTCTCTAGTTCACATGTACTTAGTACTTAGTGTGATGTAATGGTTCTACAGTTGGCACATGCTCAGTGTGTTATAGTGATGTAATTGTACTAAGGTATTTAAGGGCTGAGAGGACTTGAAACAAGCAGACTCAAGTGACTGTGTGCTTGATCTTGATCTCAGACCCAGACTCCAGAATCCATCCTTCACCATCCTCGTGGTGACTCTCCTGCTAAGACCAAGGCAAGAAGGCAAGAGACCCCAGAGAAAGCTAGCCCAGACATTACATTAAGCATTTTCATATTAGTCCTACTGTGAAAGAAAAGTCAGAACAAAAGGGTAAAAGTACAAGAAAGAGAAAAAAATAAAAGTAATATGCTTAGATCTGCATCTACTCTCCATAGTTCTTTCTCTGGATCTGGATGACACTTTCCATCTACTAGAATTGTTTTGGGTCACTGTATTGCTAAGAATAGCTGAACATCACACAATCTTGATGTTACTGTGTGCAAAGTCTTTCCAGTTCTTCAACTTTACTCATCATCAGTTCATTTAAATCTTTCCAGGTTTTTCTGAAATCAGATTGCTCATTATTTTTTATGAAACAGTAGTAGGATATTACATTCATGTACCCCAATTGATGGGCATCCCCTTAATTTCCAATTCTTTGACACCACTAAAAGAGCTGCTGTAAGTATTTTGTACATGTGGGTCATTTTCCCTTTTCTTATGATCTCTTTGGGATACAGACCCAGTAGTGATCTTCCTGGATCTAAGAGTATGCATAGTTTTATTGCCCTTTGGGCATAGCTCCAAATTACTCTCCAGAATGGTTGGATCAGTTAACAACTGTTGGATGAATATTTAGTTCACTCACATAATGCAGTGCATAGACATCAAGATCTAGAGTCAGAAAGAACTAAGCCCAAATCCTGTTTCTAATGCTAGCAGTATAAATACATTTTTGCCTTCCTGAGCCTCAGTTTCTTTATCTGTAAAACAGAAACAATATCACAAATTCTATATGGTTGTTCTGATGTTCATGTCAAATAAAGTACCAATATTCTAAGGTCCCTTCTAACTTTCACATTGTACTGTATCTGTTTTAAGATTTCCTCCAACTTTGATATCCTACAGTGACACTTATAATTCTATGAAGACATACATGGGGGATAAATTATGGCTAAATTTCTGAACCTGTAGTTATGAACATTTCAATATGAATTTATTTAATATAGATTTACACATTTTCAGCATCCCCAAATAGGAACATCCCTAAAATGTTTCCCATTAAATTTATCTTCCACTGCCATCCTAAAAGGATGGCAAGAGGGTAAGGGACCAATTTATTTTCTAGAGGGCATGCTCATATATCTCTGCCTCCCCCTCTCTCATCATTTCTCATCCAGCAGTATTCATCCCCTGACCAGTTTCATTACCAGGTCCAATTGTATTTTTCCCTGGTTTGTTCCTTCTTATAGTAAATTCAGGTAGGAACTCAGACCCATGTGACTCACAAATGAGTCTGAAAATAGAGATCCAATTATAGTCAATTAGCACCATTAGCCCCAATACTTAATAACTAACTTATTCTGGAATTGCTCCCAGATTCCATTGGCTTCATACAGACACAAAGTGGTGTTATGGATGGAAGTAAAGAAGTACCTAAGCTTGAATTCTCCTTCACACTGGGCAATTCACAACTTCTTAGAGCCTTAGTTTCCTTATTATAATAATAGATGCTATTTCTATGATCCTTTGGAAATATTGTCACATTTTATCCTCAGAAAAACAATAGGTGCTGTCATCCTCATTTTATAGAGGAGGGAACTGAGACAGTTACAGATTGGTGACTTATCTAAGATCAAATAGCTAGTGTCTGAGATCATATTTGAACTCAGGCCTTTTTGCCTTTAAGCCCAAATGTGCTCTGTTTCATTGTACCTAGCTGCCTAACTGTAAGTCACCCACAATACTCCATATATCACAGTATTATCCCAATGATCAAATGAGAAAGTGCATATAAAGTGCTTTGTAAACCTTATATCAAGATCCGTTATTATTTCTTATTTAACAGACACGTAAACAAGTTTATCCTCATATAGAAAGTCTACTGATCCTTGCAAAGAAGCACTACCAAAAAATGCCTTGTCTAAATGAAGTTGAGCCAGTCTTCTGGAAGTGGTTTCACTGGGAACTGGAGTGGACCATCAATTCTCAAAGTCAATACTCTAAGAAAAATCTATAAGAAAAGACTCACCACTAAGAGAGGGAGCCAGCATGATCTATTCAAAGGGCACATGCAATCAGAAGAGATGGATTCCAGACTTGGCTGTGCTTCTTCTTAGCTGTGTGACCTGAAGTAGCACCTTCACTCTCTGAGCCTCAATGCTTTCATTTACGAAATTGGAATAATAATTCTGGCACTACCTGACTCCCGGGGTTATTGTGAAGACAGTGTCTTGTTACACTAATGAGAGAGAAAACTGATTAGGGAGGCAAGAAGGCAGCAGCTGCTACCACTAGTCCTCATGGAACAATTTTATCTCCTACTTGGTGACATAGACCTACTCACACACACACTCACAAGCACTTAAAATTTCTTACCAATTATGTCCCAATCCATATTTAGGGACCATTGGCTTTTCAGGCCCTCTCTTTTCATATGTGAAGACTAGTGAAGTCTCAAAATTGTTGTAATTGGTTATCCACATCTGCCAGAGTTTGGCATCAGAGCTCTCAAAACGCTGACAGTTTTCTGTGGATATTGGCGCTAGGACCCAGAACCTGAAAATAATCCAGCAAACTACACAGACTCATCTACTTCTCTCTGTTACTAGATCCCACTCTCCATGCATCCAACATGGAATTGCTTCTGGAGATTTACACTTAGATGCCCTTCCTTCTTCATGCATAGTTTGCAGTATTTAATACTCCCCTCAGTTCTCTAAATCTGACTTCAAATCAGTTCTTTCTGTGTCTCTCCTAAATGTCTCAATTTCAGTGTCTCCTCATATCTCTTTCTACTTTCTCCCATTCCTAATCTGTCTCTTCTTTCCTCTTTCCCTCTTCTTTGTCTCTCTTTTATTTTTACCTTGTTTTCTTCATATCTCTATCTGTCTATCTTCTCTGTCTGTGGTTCAAACTTCTCTCTCTCTCTCTCTCTCTCTCTGATGTTCTCTCTCCCCTCTTTCTTTTTCTCTCTCTATCTTCTTTTTCTTTCCTATCTCTGTGTTTGTCTCTTCTTCCTTCTTCACTGTTCACTTCCTTCCCAACTCCCTGTTTTACTTCATTCACTCAATGACTATCACAAATACTCTCAGGGGACTGGATCCAACCATATCATGCTAATAATAATTATTTGATCAACTTTTGATCAATATTTGAGCAATCAAATATTATAGTTAATAATCCTAGACAAATGTGTAAAAGTTATATCTTCTTATGTTGTTGTCTGTCTTCCCTCAGCATTTGCAAAACTAACTCTCTGAAGCTGCCAAAGAAAGAAACCCCTACCTCCCACCTTTTAGCCGATATTTATGCAGGACATTTATACTCCAGTGGTGTATCTTTATGTGTTGAAAGGAGGATGTGCAAGAGAAACTATTGAACCTTCTTTGAAATAGAGCAAGAAAGCTCTGGAGGTCTGTTGTTTTTCAATGTCTTCTTTGGTGTGTCTGTACAGGTTCTCCTATATTGTTTGTGTCCCTTGGGAAATTATGTATGCAAGACCATGCTATGATTTGCTTGAGATCTTGAAAACAGAGCAACAGAAGGTGGGGTGAAGATGAATCTTTCTCAAGGTCAGTGATAACTATCTCTGAGAATGTCTTTCCATATTTTCCTTAGTTAGCTGTGTTGAGAATTTCTGGGACCACATATTTGTAGACTTTGAAAATTATAGAAATATGAGCTGTTGTTATTAATAGATCCAGGGAGAGTATAAGGTCCTTTCTGCTGCTAGGCAGACTGGTGACTTTTGAAATGAAAGGCCTAGAAATTCACTGAATTACCTAACACTAGCCTGAGAAGGTTTTCAGGACCCTAGACAACTCCATCCATTATTGGGTGATATTAGGCTCCCAGCTAGCAGACAGTTGCTTTTATAAACAACAAAGAATTTCAGAGTTGAAAGAGCATCTACTATAGTCTAACCTACATCTGAACAGGAATCTCCTATACAAATTCCCTTAAAAATGGTTAACTGGCGTCCATCTTAAGAGTTTTAATAATGAGGTATACACTACCTCCTGAGGCAACTCATTCCACTTTGTGTCAGCTTTAATTGACGAGAAGTAGCCACTCACTATATCTATCCCTTCCCCCATTAAACTGAGTGCTGCCTCTTTACAACTTTCATTAATTATTCTTAAGTCTGCCCTCAGGTTAGCTCTTTTTCAACCTTGAATTTGATAAATACGACATTTATGCATTTCCTCAAGGACCACATCATATTCTCTCATATCATATTTACTTGTAGAACCATGGCTTCTAAATCAACTCTAAGTTCTTGAACATAAGGACTATGCCATTTCTAATCTGTGTGTCTCCAGGACTGAACTTAGAAATGGACACAATGGGTAATTCATTTTATGAATTTGTGGAAATGAACTCGGGGAATTTATCCTACTCTATATTCCTTCTTTCCTACAAATAACTAACTAAAATATTTTGCTGTCATATTGAAAACTTGAACCAAATCTCTAGCTTTAGTTTTTAGCTTAAGCCTCATCTACTCCAGAAATCTTGCTCTAAATACACAGCCTACAGCCAGCAAGCCTACAGCCTAAACAATGGCTAGATTCCAGATCTTCTGACTGCAAAATCTGTGTCTCTTCTCAGGTTAATGTGGTGCTTTGCTAATATTGAGTGCTTTTTAAATGATTGTTGAATGAATGGTCCTTTTATTGGGAGTTAGAGAAATAAATTGATTGTCAGAAATAAAAGAATGTAACTTTGGAAACCATGAAGAGGAAGGGAAGAGAGGAATATTTGGTGAGGCAAAACCTCTTTTGGTGAAGTCTTTAATTAATTAATTAGTTGATTAACTGGCGTTCTCAATGTATTGGCTGGTTTTCAAGTAAAAGCCATAGGAAATCCACAATGCATAACAGCATTGGGCAAAACCTTCCTTCAAAGATGAATAGATGAATGGAGACAGTGGATGGAAAAGAGCAGAAGGATTTTACCTGATGAAGGTAGGAGAGTCAGGAATGGTGAAGAAGTGGGTAATTCAGGCTCAGAAGTCAATGAGATGAGTGATTCCATTGATCACCCTTAGTTTTTTAGAAGACTAGAGCTTTGATTTCTTCTGATCCTAATAATTCTCAGATTTATAAAGATATCCAAGCTTGGGAAGAAAGACGCAAGAACTTTCATGAAAATTTTCAAAATTTATTGGGGTAATAGTATAACTTTTAATATATGAGTCTTTCAGACATTCAAAAACCCATCTGTAGGTAAGACAAACTATACTTTTTAAAAAAAACATTTTTCTAATTGAAGTATTTTAAGAAAAAAAATGATGGTAATGATGATATTAGTTATTCCGGCAATATTTGTAATACTTTTTGTTGATCTTGATAATGATGATAATGACAAGAGATATAATGGAGATACTGCTGATATTGTTCTTAGTAGATGTGTTAAGAGTATTGAAGGTTAAAGAAAATGCTTTTAACGCTAGAGATGCTAGTAATTTCAGCAATGCTAGTGGTAATGGTGAAAGCAGTTATTAATATTTTGAATTAAGGTGCAGTGACCATACTTATAACATTTTCCATTTATATGAATCTGGAAAAGATAGCTATTACATTGGATGAATGTTAAGAACATCTTGACAGTTTGGAATGATGAAATTTAATAAGGGGAAATGTAAATCTCTTGCACTTTAATTTTAAAAAATACTGTACAATTACAAGATAGAAGAGACATTTAAGGATAATAGTCCACATTATATTAAACAAACAAACAAACAAATAATAAAAGTGGAGGGATTAGAAACCACAAGTTCAATAGAAGTAACCAAAGTAGCATGGAACCCAAAATCTTAAATGTCACCTTAGGCTGCAGTGACAAGGGCATAGTTTCTAGTTTTAAGGACATGAAAGTCCTTCTGTTTTCTCTAGTCAGAGCATTCAAGACCGTTATCACCTTATAGAAAGAGCACCATTTCAGGGAGGGCAAAACGAAGAGAGAGAATTTAAAATTCAAAAATTTTTAAAAAATAAATGCTAAAATTGTTTTTACATACAATGGGGAAAGCAAAATATTATTTTTAAAAAGACATTGTAGGAGTAGCAGGAAAAGTATTAGTATGTTTAGAAAATGGTTTTCACAATGAGAAAAGTCCCAGAAATCACTCCATAGAAGGATCATTTGGATGTCCTGGATATGGTTAGTGTAGAAAATAAAAAATGTTAGGAAGGACATGATCACTGATTTCATACATTTAAAATAATTCTTATAGAACAAGATTTAAATATATTCCACATGGAAATTTCAGTGAAATAGCTTAAGGTTTTACTTAAGAATAAAAAATATAACTTTCCTAAAAACAAGAATATTTCAATGAAATTGTCTACTTTGTCATCAGTGATTTATGTGTTATTTGATGCATAATATCCCTAACCATATGTCCATTTGTTGTGAATGTTGGGGAAGGCTACCTTCCAACTCTGAGATTTTGCAGTCCTTTGATACTGCAAGATTGGTGATTATATATCAATTAAATATATAATTAGTTAAATTATATAATTAGTTAAATATATAATAATAATTAGATAATATTCTCATACTTATATAGAGCTTTGAAGTTTATAAAGTATATCACAGATATTGACTGAAAAACACAATTATTAAATCATACATTATATTACAAGTATTATATTAAGAGCACCAAATAAAACAGACTAAATTCTTTGTGGTAATTAGATGGAAACATATTCTCCTTTAAACCATTCACAACATAGTATTGTGGCAAGAACAGTGGGTTTGGAGTCACAGAACTTGAGTTTTAAGTTTCAACTCTGAAGATTAAGGTTTAAACCCCTGTGAAGTTGATTAAGAATTGATTTAAGGATAAAAAAACAAAACAAAAAAAAAAAAAACAGTGTATTTTGTGCCACCTGTGTGATTTTTTTTTTTTTACCAAGTCACAAAATTCCTTAGGACCTCAGTTTTTTCATCTGTACCATGATAAAGCTGAACTAAATGAACTCTAAGTCCTTTCCAGCTCGAAATTCATGGAACTATGAGCTGTGAAACCACAAGACTTTCTTTCCCACAATAATGCACCTGATTTTATACTGATTACGTATAACATTTAGTTTAATTATTTGATTTGATTTATCACTTTCATTAATAAAATAAATATATTTTGTGTATGATCTATTAATAATATAATTATAATATGTTATAATTATTGTTCTAATGTAAATATAATCAATACATTATATTCAGAAAGATCAATCTCTTATGGTTGCATATATATAAAGATCATAAGTATGTTTCATCTATTTCTCCAAATTCGAGTCAAGAAAAATTTGACAAAGTTTGCTGAATTAAACATACTCATAGATAGATGATAGGCATAAAGATAGAAAAACAAAACCTTTATTAAGTGATTTTGGTATGCCAAACACTGTCCTGAGTGCCAGGGTACAAATAGAAATATATGACATTGTCCCTACTCTACCCTCAAGCAGTTCATTTTCTAATAAATAGGGGAAGAATCAAAGGATAGGTGAAATGGGAAGAGGTGCCCACACTGGATGGACAGATGTTTATCCAAAGTGGAAACAAGGGAGGTGAGTAAAAGGGTGGAATCCATGCATGAGTAAAGTGAAGTATGGTTGATGATCTTTCTAAAATGATGGTTCCAAAGAGAGTTATCAAAAAAGAACAAAGTGGGTAAAAGGAAAGACTTTTGTTAGAAGGCTATTTAAATCATTTTATTATGAAGCTTTATACTACAAGGGCAATAATGAGACTATAGAGGATAGAACAAATTTGAGAATGACAGAAGATGGTTGATAAGAGATTTGATATGAGAGGTGGGTGAGTCTATTATCACTACTAGGTTTTGATATTAATGGGAGACAGGATAAATGGTGGTGCCATAGATTTATTTTGCTATTTAGCTGATTTATGTCTGACTCTTCATGATTCCTTTTGAGGTTTTCTTGCAAAGATATTGGTTTGACATTTCCTTTTCCAGATCATTTTATAGATAAAGAAACTGAAGCAAACAGGTTTAATGACTTATTCAGGATCACATAACTAGTAGGTATTTGAAACTGGAGTTGAACTCAAGTCCCACTGACTCCAGGCCTGGTACTCTATCCACTGCATTAGCTAACTGCCCAGATGCCATAGATAGAAGTAGTGAAATTAGAAGGAGAAAGAGGTTTAGAAAGAAAGACAAGCTTAATTCTGGACATAGTGAGATTGGAGGGCTAGCGAATTATACAGATGGGCATGTTTTATAAGCAAGTGAGAGTATGGGGTTAGGACACAGAAAACAAGCAACATAGGACTATAGAATTACATAGAAGTATCAGTGAGATTTCCTAGGCAGATTGTAGCAAGAGAACAGAAAAGAACAAAAGATATATCCTTTCTGCTCATACATGTATAAGAGATCAGAAAGTGATTGAGGAACTAGCAAAAGAGATGAAGTAGTAATATTTAGAAAGATAAAGGAAAGGGAGCTCAGTGGCACAATGATTGGATCACTGGCCCTGGAGTTAGGAGAACTTGAGTTGAAATCCAGTGTTAGACACTTGGTAGTTGTGTGACCCCAGGCAAATAACTCAACTTCAATTGCCCTTCTACCCCCACCAAAAAAAAGAAAAGGAGAAACTAAGACAGTATTCAATTTTTCAAGACAATGGAGGGAAAAACATTACCTGCCAAATCAAGATGGATAACAGTGTAGAAAACTCAAGAAAGATCAAGGTGAGAATGGAAAAAAAAACCTATTGAATTTGGCTGTTGTGTCACCTTTGAATGGGAAGTTTCAATACAGTGTGAGGAGAGAGAGCTACTGTAAGGAAATGCAGAGAAAGTAGGGAATGAAGAAATTCAATTGTCTTGTATGCAAGCTTTTATCAGAAACTTAGAAGCCAAGAGAGAGTCATGTTCAGGCACCCTGATCTATATCTTGTCACGACCTAGGAGAAACTGATGCTGTTGACTTTGCTGTCTGTATTCACTTAAATCCAATTCACAGGCCAGTCATGGCATCACTTCCCTGATAGCATGGCCCTCTTCAAGAATTAACAACAGCAGGCAATATAGTACCAATGTTGGGTAAAAAACAAAAACAAAATGAATTGGCTGGAAGGATAAGAAAAGACTTTTTAGAGGGGGGAAGATCTGAGCCCGTCTCTAGCCAGATAGGAAGGAGCCAATGGAGAAGTAGAGATTGGAGACACTTAAGGGAAAGCTGTGTCTCTTGAGAAAAGATCAACTAGAATCAAAGGTGCAGGGAGAGTGATTAGCTAAAGGGAGGGAAAGTGATAGCCCTTCTTTTGTCATTAAAAAAAAAAAAAGGAAGTATTTTATATTGCTGGGCAGTTATTGGGAATAAAGGAGGAAATATATTGATATGCATTAGATTGTCTCAATCTTCCTAAATTAATTAGGAGATTATATCATATGTTATCATATGGGTAAGGTAGGGAAGTCAGAGTATTGCTAGGAAGGAGAGGAAAGAAGGGAAAGTTTGGGACATTCATCTTGATTAATAAAATAGGGTATCCAACAGTGTAACAGTAACAATGAGAGTTAAATGAAGTTGCATACTATGAATGTGAAGTGGGTGAAATCAGCTGTATTCAAATAAATTAACCTTGGCCTGGATTAATTCTGGGGCTGAGGAGCCAGGACTATTCAACTTATTCTTTAAGGAATGTCAAGTTGAAAGCAACCATAGGAATCACAGCACAAACTATTCATTTTGTAGGTAAAAAAACCGAGACCTGGGGATGGAGCAAAAATGGGGGAGAGAAAACAGTGTCTCACTTGCACTCTCCCTCAAGTTTCTCCAAAGATCTTTAATAATGAGTGACAAAACCCACATAAGGATGGGGTGAAGCAATTTTCCAGCCAAAAACAACTTAAAAGTTTGGCAGGAAAGGTCTGTCACACTGGGGTGAGAGTAGAGCCACACCAGTACAGACCAGGTCCCAGTAAACCAGAAGCAGGAGTTGGGAGTGAGTGAATTAGCACCTGCAGTGGCTGCTTCTGGAGCTCTCAGCCTTCATAAGGTAAGGATATCAAGCAGCTGGTTAGAAGGAAATTACAGGGGTTTCTTTGCTGACAATGGAGGCAGTATTCTGTTGTTTTGCCCATACTCAGATTCATACTGCAGCCCCAGGTGGTATTCCCAGAATGAGGAGGAGCAGTAATACATCAGAGCTTGTGGCTACATTTGAGCATAGACCCTCCTTATAATTCTAGAGCAGAAAACAGTGCTTGCGGTTCCTTGGAGACCAGATCCTTAGATCACACCATATTGGTAAAACTGAAAACTTACAGGTCTCTAGAAGTGTGTCTAAAAACAGTTGCAAAAACCCCTCACACTTGGAATAGCACATTCTCCTCCCTGGAAGAAGAGTTAAAAATCAAGAAAAAGAATGGGGAAATGAGCAAACAAAAGAAAAATATCTGACTATGGAAAGTTACTATTGTGACATGAAAGATCAAAACATATACTCAAAAGAAGGTAGCAAAGTCAAAATTTCTAGATCCAAAGCCTCTAAGAAAAAATAGACCATGGAAGACCATAGAAGAGCTCAAAATAAGATTTTAAACATTAAGTAAGAGAGATGGAGGAAAAACTGGAAAGAGAAATGAGAGTGCTACAAAAAAATCATGAAAAAAGAGTCAACAGCTTTGTAAAGAACCCATTTAAAATACTGAAGAAAGAATACCCTAATAAAACAGAATAGCTCAAATGGTAAAGGAAGTACAAAAATCCAATAAGGAGAAGAATGCTTTGAAAAACTGAATTGACCAAATGGGAAAAGATATACAAAAAATTACCAAAGAGGAGAACTCCTTTAAAAAGCAGAATTGGCTAAATAGAAAAGAAGGGATAAAACCTCATAAATCATTCCTTAAAAATTCTGATTAAGTGGAAGCTAATGATTTTATGATACATCAAGAAATAATAAGACAGAAATAAAAGAGCAAAAAATAGAAGATAATGTGAAATTTCTCATGGGAAAAACAATAGACCTGGAAAATAGATCCAGGAGAGATCATTTTAAAATTATTAGACTACCTGCAAACCATTATTAAAAAAAGAGTCTAGATATCATCTTTCAAAAAACTGTCAAGGGAAATTGTCCTGATATTCTAGAACTAGAGGATAAAATAGAATTTGAAAGAATCTACTGAATACCTCCTGAAAAGGATCCCACAGTGAAACTTCCTGGGAATATTATAGCCAAATTCCAAAGCTCCCAAGTCAAAGAGAAAATATTGCAAGCAGTGAGAAAGAAACAATTCAAGTATCATGAACCCACATTCAGGATAACACAAATTTAGCAGCTTCTACATCAAGAGGGCTTGGAATATGATATTCCAGAGGGCAAAAAGCCTGCCTTATAACTAAGCATCACTTTGATGCAAAACTGAGCATAATCCTTCAGGAAGAAAATTATTATTCAATGAAATAGAGAACTTTGAGTATTCTTGATGAAAAGACCAGAGCTGAATCAAAATTTGACTTCCAAATACAAGACTTCAGAGAAATATCAAAAAGTAAACAGGAAAGGAAAATTATAAAGGATTTGATAGGGTTAAACTGTTTCCTTGATGGGAAGATGATACTTGTAACTCATAATAACTGTGTCATTATTTGAAAAGTTTCAAGGAATTCATACATGTGTGTGTATGCAGTTAGAAAACACACATGCAGAAGTGTGAATTGACTATAATGCAAGATATTTTTAAAAATAAAATTAAAGAGTAAAAAAAGAGGAATATATTGGGAGAAAGGGAAAGGGAGGGGTAGAAGGTAAATTATCTGACATAATAAAGGCAAAAAAAGATCTATTACAATATAGATGGGAAGATGGGAGGATCACAGGGAAATGTCTGAACCTTATTTTCATTGAAATTGGCTCAAAGTGGAAATAACACTCAATTGGGTATAGAAATCTATCTTACCCTGCAGAAAAGTAGAAAGAGAAAGAAATAAAAGAAGGCAGAATGATCATAAAAAGGAAGGTAGACTGGAGAGACAGTATTCAGAAGAAAAATACTATTGAGGAAGAACAGGATGAAAGGAGAGAGAAAATAGAATAAATGGGGGGAAGGATGGAGGGAAGTAAAATTAACAATCATAACTGTGAAAAAAATGTCTCATCTTTCAAATATATAGAGAATTGAGTCCAATTTATAAAATTAGGAGCCATTCCCTAACTGATGAACAAAAAATATTCATAGTATGAAATAGTTTGAAAACTAACCAGTGATCAACGATATAGCTATACAAAAATGCTCTAAATCACTATTTAGTGGAGAGATGCAAATTAAAGCAATGCTGAGGTACTATTTCATATCTATTAGATTGACTAATTAAGACAGAAAAGGAAAATAATAAATGTTGTCAGGAATGTGGGAAAACTGAGACATTATTGCATCATTAGGAGACTTGTGAACTGATTCAACCATTAGGTAGAATAATTTGGAACTACCCCCAAATATTTATAGGAGTTCTTTTCTGATGGCAAAAAAAAATGGAAATTGAGGGGATGCCCATCAATTAGGGAATGGCTAGACAATCTGTTGTATATAATGTGAAGGAAAATTATTGTGATATAAAATATGATCTAGAAGCTCTCAGAAAAATCTAGAGAGACTTCCATGAATTGATACAAAGTGAAATGAGTAAAACCAGAACAGTGTATATAGTCACAGCAATATCATAAGATGGTCAATTGTGAATGATTTAGCTATTCTAAGCAGTAACAATGATCCAAGACAATTCTGAAGGACTTGTCCTGAAAACTGCTATCCACACCCAGAGAAAGAACTGATGGAATCTGAATGAAGATCAAAACATCCTTTTTTTTTTTTTTTTTTTTTTTTACATTTTTTACTTTTTCTTGGGTTTTTATTTTGGTCTGTGTTTTCTTTTACAACATGACTAATATGGAAATATGTTTTTCATGATTACATATGTATAACCTATAGCAAATTGCTTGCCTTCTCAATGAAGTAGATTAAAAGGGAGGGAGAGGATTTGGAACTCAATTTTTTAAATGAATGCTGAAGATTGTTTTTACATGTAACTGAAGGAAAATAAAATATTCAGTTTTTTTTTTAAAGATTAATAAAAGAAAACTGAGGTCTGGCACCAAGCTGCTTCATGATTCATTGAGTCTTAAATCCTCTAAAAATGGAAGAGAGCAATCAACTCTCTCCCAAGTCTTCTTAGAGCCTGCTGCTTTGGTTGCATTCTCATTCTCTGTCAGCAGCTCAGCACCCTAGCTGCCTGGGCAGGATCTTTGCTGTGACCTCTCCCTTTGGACAGCTGAGAAGCTTCAAAAAGCAACTATAAGAAACATAGATTTAATACTTTCTTCGCAACCTAATTCAAGTTTCTCAGCTTTAACGAGAACTGAAGCTCAGGGGATAATAAGAATTATTCTAAAGCATGTTGTACTCTCTGGGACCAATTTGTTGTGGTCAGGGTTCAGAGGGCCTTTGGAATTGACACTATTAGAATCACAATGTAATAGAGTCAAGATGTCATGCAGTCCAAATTCTTCCTTTGCAAAAAAGGGTAAACTGAGGCACAGAAAAGGAAATTAGGCCTTCTTTTAGGTTGTCATATTGCTCAGTCATATTGAATGAGCTATGACTTAAATAAAGGGACATGCTGACTCTTAGTTTATGACTCTGACTCTGGGCTATCTCTCATTTGTCTGCTGATAGATATAGTACAAATATAAACAGCACAGTAGTCTATGCCCTCCACCAGAACTTGAACTACTTAGTACATTTTCTCTCCCTTCCTTTATTACATTTTTGAGTAGGTGCTTATTCCCTACATGAGGGAATAGGACTAACAGATAACTCAAATCAACAATAATTTATTAAGTGCTTATTCTGTGCTAGACACTGCTGTTATTCATCAATTACCCTATTAGTCAAGAGGATCTGAATAAACTTAGGGGAAGTATGGATCTGTATTCAGTTTTGTAATGGAATATAAACTCAGGAAAAATAGAGCATCAAGATATCTCCCCCCAAAAAATGTAGGGAGCTTATGGACTCTGTCTTCTGCCCTGTTCTGACTTATTTCAAGTATCATATTCATGTCTATTAATCACAGTTTAGGGAAAATGTTAATAAGGTGGAGTAACCAAAAGGTTGAGAAAATTGTGGACCAAGGTACATTATAAATATCAACACTATTTGGGTTATTCGTCACTGAAGAGAGGATTCTGGATTCCCTTAAAGCCAGACTCTTTGAAAGTGATAGAAGCTTCCTTTATGAAGACCCTGTGGGCATCCTGGGAAAATACCCTACAGTAAAGAAATTATCACCCTGCTCTCCCTACATACAAGAATTTTATCCCTTGTTATCTTCTTAAAACTAGAACTCTGGAATTTTACCTTATAATGTATTTCACTGTGTGTCCTGGACCAAAGCTCAGAAATCAAGATCATCCCCACCCCCTATCAGAGCAAACACAGAGGAACACTCTGGTCTCCTTCTCTCCTTCCCCTACCCTCTTTGACTCTGTTCTGAATGTGCCCCCACCTCTTCAAACCTGTCCTTGAATTTAGATAATAAATACCAATTTATGAAAATAAATAAATACATTTTTTTTAGTTTGCAAATTGTTTTCCAAATAATTTCTCATTTTATTGTTACAACAATTCTGGGAGTTAGGTGCTAACATTATCCCAATTTTTCAAATAAGGAAATTGAGGTTGACAGAGGTTAAGTAACTTGCTCAGGGTCACACAGTTAAAACATATAAAATTGCAACTGAACTCAGGTTTTCCCAATTTCTAGTCCATATCTTGTCCACTGTGAAACCCAGTCTTGCACACTATCTCAGGATTGTAGTAAGGCAAGTACTTTGAGGGAAAAAATGCATTTATAATAATAGTTGGCATTTATAAAACACTTTAAGGTTTTCAAGTCATTTGCATATAATAGATTATTAAATGTCAAAGCTATAAGGATTTAGGACTAAGAATTTACAATTTTGGGACTAAGAACATGGAGTTGGGAGGGAGTATTAAGAAGAAGCTCAGCTGGAAGTGATATCTCATTGGAGGCCATATATCCTACTGTCATCTTTCACCTTTCACTTCCTTCTCCTCCTGCAACCAGGAATTTTGAAGCCCTAACCTCCAATTTCTAAATCCAAACATACCAGGAAGTTCCCACCAAAACACCAAAGTTCCAAATTCCATCTCAAAATAGGGGGATTCTGCTAATACTTACATTCTGATTCAAAAGTAGATCAAATCATTCCCCACCCTATGGGATTCATTCCCCCATGCTGGTCTCACATTCTCATATTTGTAGGTTCCAGTTTGTATATCAAGCTCCTTCCAGATGTTTTTTGCTTGCTTGTTCATTATTAAAGATAGTTTGCCTTTTTTGCCCAGGCTGAAAATGCGAAGCCTAATCATGACTCATCCGTAAGGAAGCTTTGTTCTTTTCCATTTCTGGTCTGAGTATGTTCATTCTTCCTTAATAACTTCCCAATCCCCATAACTTTCACCTCTTTTCTAAATATCTCTACCCTCTCAATGTGGTTTAATTGTATACTATTATAGTCCATTTTAAAAATTTTTAATTCTGTTATCCACAAACTCATCTATATCTGATAAACTTTCAAACATTTCATCCATATCCCCAATTTAATAGAGAATTTTTCCCTTGGGAACATCAAAAATCTTTCACTGATGGCCACTCCTCCCATTAACTTGACCTTCAGGGGCAAAAAGGAGAAATGGTATTCCCCTTGCCCAGAAGGACCATTTTTCAAACCTTTTCTCCCACACAACTCTCAATGACCTTTCCTCATTCAAGATCCCTGCAACTACTCCTACTGACTTCCTTATCCTTGTTGTTGTCCTATACTGACCTTCAGTCCATTTTCTCAACTTTTTTAATGTCCTAGTACATGACTTCCAGTCTTCCTTTTGGCACTTCCAATTATCATTGGGGATTTCAATAATCATGTTGACACTTCTTCTAATCTCAGCTGCCTCAGCTTTTAATAACCTATTTCTCCACTCCACTTAGGAAAAAGTACTGACTGAATCACCCCTTAGACCTTAACACCTCTCAGAGTTCCTCTACCTCCAAAATTAGTAACTCTGACATTCCATTCTCTGCTCAGAACTTCCTATTCTTGTAGCCTTTCCATTCTCTTATTCACAATAAAATTCCCTCATTGTAGTATCATTCACCTTCCCTACTTTATTTCTCACTAACAATTCCAAATCATTTCTTCTTTCTTCCCACCACCAATTTTGCTCACAACTAACACTTAAAGCAATGTGCCTCCCTAAGCATATTGAGACCAACTAACATGTCAGCCCTCAATTCCCTTAATTCATTCCTTATAATCTGTAATCATAACCAACAACCTACTGCTTCTTATCTCTGGTATCAGAGGAAAACATGTCTCTAATATTTAATAAGGCTAACACCTCTTCCTTGACCCTCAGTCCCAAAGCCACTGAACTCCAGGGTCTCAGTCCATCAGAAGTCTCTGCCATTGCTCATGCATTTTCAATCCCTCCCTTACAGTCTACTAGTAATCTCTGTGCAAACATTTATCAGTTTTTCCTCATAAAATAAATTTCCCTCGATTCTTTTAGTTCACTTATCAGTAGCCGTTAATCTCTCCTGTGGTACTAAATGTCTTAAAATAATGGTCTATACTGGTCATCATACCTCCTCTGTATCACAAGCTACTCAAACAACTTTAATCAGGTTTATTCTCCTACAATTCTCTTAGAATTGTTCTCCTAAGGGTCATAATAAGTTCTTAATTGTGAAGTTCAATGTTTCTCATTGTTAAAGTTGTTTGGGGAACATTTTTTAACCATTCATTGTCAGTTTTCAAAAGGTATTTAGCAAGGTGGACAGACAGCTAGGCTGAAGTCAAAAAGAATAGTTCCAAGTCTTTTTTATGACTCTAGGAAAGTCACTTAATCACTCACTTGTCCTAAGTCAATTTTTTTTTTGAATCAGAAAAAAGAGTACCTCGCCCATGTGAGTATATTTACTTATCTATAAATTATATACATTATTAATGTAAACATCATTGTGTACATTATAGAAATTTTATAAAATAGACATTTAAAGGGGATAAGATTAAAATAAAATAAAGTTTGATCATATAGTCAACCAGAGGCCGTTAGAATTTATTGTCTAGAGAACAGTCAGGATCAGATCATTGCTTTAGGAAAATCCCTTGAGCAGATCTTTGGAGGATGGATTGGAGTAGGAAGAGACTTAAGTCAGAGAAGCTAAATAAAAGGCTAGTGAAGAGTCTAGTAAAGAGTCTAGTGAAGTCTAGTGAAGAGATGATGAGCATGTGAACCAAGGTACTTATTTTATGAATGAAGGGAAGAGGCAAATTTCAAGAGAAGTTTGTGGAAGCAAAAATTAAAAGATTTGGAACAAGTTGAATGAGGTAAAATAAAGCCAGAAACTCAGGATGCCCCAAGGTGGCTAACTTGGGTAATTGGAGGGATAGAGGTGTCCATAACAGTAATAAGGAAGTTTGGAAGAGGATTGAGTTTAGGGAGAAAGATAGTATAATAACATGCAAATATGTCATAGCTATTTCTCAATTGGGAACTTGTTCTGCCTCAACCAAAAAGAAAGAACTCTTATTCACCATCCCAGAGTTCAACTTCTGAGTAAAACCTTTCTGAATCATGAGATAGTAGTAGATAAGCTGGGGATAGGTGGGAAGATTAGAAAGAAGGGATGAATTTTCCTACTAACACTTACACAGCTACTACTGTGCCCTGAATGCCCTGTTTCAGGGCAGTTTCCCTGAAGGGGAAGGCAGGCTATAAACTTTACACAGGAGAAAGGAGTAAATAAAAGGAATACTAGAAAATGAGGCTAGAATGGGTAGATATAGTTATGTTGGAGGCAAACCCCTTATGTTTTCACTTGCTGATTGGGTGATTATATAATTCTTGGGTTCAAGCCATAATTTTCTCAGATGAAAAGCCAGTGTCCCCTCTAGCTACTTGGATCCTAGACGATCTCTAATTTGCAGAACTAAAAATAGTTGCAGAAAAGGTACTAATCTGTATCAATAAGGAGAGTTTTCTTACTGGGAGTTCTTTTTAGGATAAACTCACAAGTGGAGACCTTCCTCACCCCCACAAAGATACTGATTTTATTAACATTATAGTTATCATTCTTTTGGCTCTGCTTTATTTACCCTGAATTTCTTACTAGTCTGTTTTTTTTTTTTTGTCTTTCTTTGTTTATCTAGTGCTTACTACAATATAATTGGTTGTCTTCCACATTTTTCTTAATTCTTTCTTTCTTCATTCCTTAAAGTACCATCATATTCCTAGGTCTTTATCTACCTCAGTCTATTCAGTCATTTTTCAATTATTTGACATGTAGTTTCTATCCAACTTATTCTAACAAGTAACATTGCTCTGAATACTTTTGAACATTTGGCTCTTTTCTTGCTGTTAATAATCTTCTTTAGCTATAGTCTTAGTAGTAGAAACTCTGAGTTAAAGGTTATGAACAATTTAGTAACATAATTTAAGTCATTCTCCAGAATAATTCACAGCTTCACCAGCAGTGAATTAGTTTGCCTAGTCTTTGAACAGCCCCTTCAACAACAAGTTTTCCCATCTTTTATCATCTTTGCCAGTTTGATGAGTGTAAAGTGATACATCAAGGTTGTTTTTAATTTGCATCTCTCTGATTACTAGAGATTTTTGAACATGTTTTCAGGTAATTGTCAAGTTTATATTTATTTTTTGAAAACTGCTCATATCTTTTGAAGACATGTCTATTGGGGAATAGCTCTTAATCAAAGCATTTTTTTGAATATTTAAAATGTAAGAATTTTATTAAAAATTGTAATGCAAAACATTTTTCTTAATTCTAATTAATTTTCATTTTTTTCTAAGTTCAACTACATTGATTTTACATGTAAAATGTTTTGCTAACATTAATTGATATTATATGTTTTGTTTTTCTTTTTATAAGGTTTAATTTTTTTTAATTCTCAATATATCCTTCTTTGGTATTCTGTCCTCACTTGGCTATAGAGATACCATAATGTCCAACTTCTACTTCCATTCTTCCATTCCTTTGCTGGTAATTCAACCTCTCCTTAATTTTTTTTTATTTGAATGCTCTTAAAAAAAGACTTTCCTTGATGCTCTTATATTTGCTTTCTATCTATTCTTTACCTGAATTATTTCATCCAATCTTAAATAGGATTTCTATGTAAGTGGCGTACAACATTTTTTTCTTCAGTCCTCTCTTATATTTGTACTCCAGATGTTCTCTCAATGTCCTTAAAGACCATCAACCATCTGGATATTCTACCAACACCTCAAATTCAATATGTCTAAAACTAAGCTTATCATTGCTATAGTGCTGGATAAAGCATTGGGTCTGTAGTCAGGAAAATCTGAGTTCAAATCCTATTGTAGACATTTATTAGTTATGTGACCCTGGAGACATCATTTAGTCAGCCTCAGTTTTGTCAGTTGTGAAATGGGAAAATAGTAGTGCTAATCTCCTAGAGTTCTTGTGAAGACCAAATGAAACAAAAAGAACTGATAGAATTGGAGTTGTTGAATAATTTCAGTGGTGTCTGACTCTTCATGACCCCACATGGACTTTTCTTGACAAAAATACTTGGAGTGTTTTGCCATTGCCTTCTCTAGTTCATGTTACAAAAGAAGAAACTGAGGCAAATAGTGTTAGTGACTTGCCCAGGATCACACAGCTGGTGTCTGAGGTCAATTTGAACTCAAATCTTCCTGACTCCAGACCTAGTGCTCTATTGCTCCACTTAGCTGCCCACAGAGAGTAGGTGTTTATTAAATGTTTGTTCCCTTTTCTCTTTCCCTGCCTACTACCTCACCATTTATCCTGCCTTGCATATTTGCAACACATAGATTTTTTTTTCCAGTCCTTTGCCTCTCATTCAATCAGTTGCTTTGCCTATTGATCACTTTCAACAATTTCATCAAATTCATCATTTTTTTCAATTCCCAAAGTCATGCTCCTCATATAAACCCCTAATGACATTGGCCTTGACTAGTACTCTCCAAAGTACAGCATTTGCACCCCAAAAAAGACAGTATGATCGATTAAAATGTGCATATTCCCAAGAATGTGCAAGAGGATCCATTGTGTTACTGAAAGGAAATATGAGATTTGAATAGAGCAACTATTTGCTTAAAGCCATCACTACCTCTGCTACTCTCCTTCCCAGTCTTGGCCCATCATGACCTACCTAGAATAGTCAGCTATTCCCACTCTCTCCCAAGTAGGTAAGTAAGTAGGTAGGCATTTCTACTTGGACCCAGCCCCTGCTCCTGCACATCTCTTTTCTTCCTCACCCATTCCTAATTCAGCAGTATAAATCTCTTAATTTCTGTGATTCAAGCCAAAAGGAACTTTGTATTACTACTAAAGTAAACCATATTTTAAAATGTTATTTCACCCTTTTTACATGTTTATTATATCTTTTCTTCTGTACATATTAGAACAGTAGTAAAAGAAAAAGCAAATATTGAAATTAAAGTTCAGTTAAAAATAAGTAGATATAATCTCTTTTTTTTAATTGACAGAAGTGTATACTATCAAAACATTTGGAGACCACTTCTATATACATTCTGCATACCATGTCAAAATAATTTTTCTTGTATTGTCTTTCCTAATCATTATTCCTTCAAACAGCTTTAGTATTTGCCTATTGTCTACAAAGAAAAGGCAACAAGGTCATAAGTATTAATTAAGTGCTTACTATGTACCAAACACTGTACAATATACAGTACAGTACAGTTAGTACAGGCAGAAAGAAATATAGCCCCTGACCTCAGATAGCTTACATACCAGAAGGTGAAGACAACACAAAAATAAGTTGGAAAAAGGGAAGACAGATGACTCAGCAGAAGAATGATCAAAGGCCTGAAAGTCAAAAATATAATCAGAAAAAGAATAATATATAGCCAGCCCGAACCCCATCCTAAAAATGAAGGAGCTAGGAAGAACCCAAGAGTATAAGGGAAATTACAGGATAAGAAGACCCCAGACTCTGAAAGAAGGGCCAGGATGACTGAGCAGCTTATGCACAGTGGCAAAGTTCTGAGAATCAGAAGCAGAGTCACGAATGGAATAAAAATGATCCAAGTCCATCCCCAATATGAAGGCCTTAGGATGAACTCACCCCCAAAGTCCAAACACTATCCCCTTTTTTGATATTTAATATTGTCCACCATAAAATGCCATTTAATAGCCAAAGTTTCTTATGTAATTACCTTCCATACAATGCAATTTTCAACCATATTTTGCAACTTAAAATCCTGCCAATATATTCTGTAACATCATAACTCTCCATTTTTTGTTCATGATTTTCCCAATTTTTGAATGCTTTTCTCCCCCACTTTACCCATAGATTTCCTACTAAACCTTTAAAATCTATCTCAAATGCCCTTTTGTCTGAGAAGCTTTCTTCCCTATCAATAAGGATCGTATCTTTATCATTTCAAACAGCTTTTTAAAAATACCTCTCTAATGAACTTATCACATAATATTACATATCCCAATTATTTTTGCCAATAACTTTTCTTACTACTGGACTACTTAGGGCAAGAATTAGATGCTTTCTGAACTTTGTATCTCTTTCCCAGAACTTAGCACAGTATCTGTGATTGAGATATTTTCCTAAGATGTATAACAGAATGTCATAGATGTAAGAGGCTGTATAAATCATCTTATCTAAATTCCTCATATTATGCTTGATTTCATTGAAAAATTTTATTTTACATCACTTTAATTTATGAATATATGCTCTTTTCTCTACTCTTGTGACGAAGAATTCAGCAAAACTAACCAACATATTGATTGAGTATGAAAAAATATATACAGAGGATGACTCAGTCTTCTTTATTCAGTTCTCATCTCAGTAAAGAAGAAAAGGTTATGCATTTTCTTATGCCTTCCTTAGGATCAAATTTGGGCCTTATAATTATAGAACATTCAGGCTTCGTTTATTTGTTGTTTCCATTTATGATGCTATAGTCAATTGTGTGCATTGTTTTCCTGATTGTGCTTTCTTACTTTGCTCTGCATCAGTTTATATGTCTTCCCATGTTTCTCTAAATTCATGTTCATTTCTTGAATTCATATTATTCCATTATATGCATGTACCCATTCTCTCATCACAGCATAATTTTCATTTTATATTGGATAAAATTGAGACCCAGAGAAGAAAAACAGTCTATATGATGTCACACAGTATCATTGGCTGAGTCTAGTGTAGACCCCAAATCTCCTCATTCCATGTCCTAGAATCTTTCCATCTAGACAGCTCTCTTAGAAAATAGCCCAGATTGTTCCTGGCTGACAGTATCCTATTCAACGTTTCTTCATCACCATCATCCTCCAGTTCTCCCTTGTGTCCTGAGAGGACAATGATATGGCAGTGACTCTTATCCAACTAGTTATTATTTCTCAGCCTAGATTCCCTCATCTCTTAACTATTATATTTTACCTGAATTATGTGATAATCTCTCCTTGTCTCATTTTTTCTTCTTTCTGTCATGCTTCTACCCCCTCCAAAAAAAGACAAAAAAAAAATACTGACTGTGGCTTTGTGTATTTGCTATTGGTTACTTATTTCTCTCTTTATTAGTAATGACTGTTCCTTGCCAACTGACACATTCATCCCACTAGGAAGAGTTCAAAAGGAATTGCAGGCTGCAGGAGAACAAGATAAGATATGTAAGGCCTAACTTTCAATGACCTTTCTTTTTTCTCTGAAAATCATTTGTTTAGGGAATAGCTTGGCCATCATAAATCACCATCACTCAGGAGCCATAGGGAAGGAGCTGGAGCTTTGGGTCCATTTATCATGGTTTGAGCAATTTTGACATGTGGGTTTCTTTTGAATTTAAAAGTTGTGTCCCTTCCTCCACCCCCTCCCTACCTAGCACAATCAGCTTCAACCACTTGTGTCTTTCTCCATTCTCCCTCCCAACCCTTCCTTACCATTTAGAAAAAAAATATTTAAACAATATTTAGAAAAATAATATTTAAGATTCACCTTTCCTGCCCCCATAAGCCCACTGCTAGTTTATTCCCTCTAAGATTATCTCCAGTTTATCCTGTAGATATCATGTTTGTGCATAATTATTTGCATATTACCTGGCCCATTAGACTATGGTTTATTTGAGAGCAGACACTGTCTTTTGGGTTTTGTTGTATCCCCAGCTTTTAGCACAGTACTTGATAAAGTGCTCTACATGTATTATCTCACTTGTTATTCATAACAACTTTGAGAGGTAGGTGCTGTTATTATTAACTTAATATTACAGGTGAGGAAATTGTGGCACAAAAAGTTTAAGTGACTTGCCTAAGATCATAAAACTAGTAAGAAGAAAGGAAGGAGAAAGAAAGAAGGAAGGAAGGGAAGAAGGGAGAAAGGGAGGAAGAGAGGAAGAGAAAAGAGAGAAGAGGAGAAGAAATGAGGGAATGAACAGAAGTAGAGAAGGAAAAGAGAGAGAAAAGGAAAGAAAGAGGGAAGGAAGGAGGACAGGAATATAGGAGATAGGGAGAAAGGAGTGAGAAATGAAAGATAAAATTTTGTCTTATGAATCAACTTTCACCTCTACAGATCCTTCCTAAATCTCAGTACTCTATCCCTACCTTTCCTCTGAACTCTAATTTCAGTTTCACCCTGGAGATTCAAAGAATGTGAATAATTTTTGAAGATCATTGACTCTAAGTACTTATTCATGAGAGGGGTAAAGAAAGGCTCGGAGACATGTTTTGTCCATAGTCACACATCTAGAAAGTGGTAGAGCAAGCACTAGAACTCAACTTTTTCTCTGCTTGCAAGTCCAGGGTTCTTTCCATGCTGAGTATAAATCAGGGAGACTGGGAGCTTAAAAAAGTCCCCTTCTTTAAATGTAATGTGAGAGGGGGGAGTGTGGTTCACCTGGTCATGTATCCTCATTCCTTAGCCACTGAGAACCTTTTCTACATCATGTGTTTACACATGTACATACACTCGCAACACATATACCCTTCAATATCAGACTCTGTGAGTAGTAAGAGCCTAATAACTATTTGTGGGATTTTGGATAGAAGGATGACTTTCAAGTTAGAGAGTTGTTTTTCCAGCCTGGCTCTGTTGACCAGATGATTTCATTTAACCTCTCTGAGTTTTAGTTTCCTCTTCTACAAATTGGGGATAATAACCTTTCTACTACCATCCTCATAGGGTAATTGTGAGCAAAGTACTCTGTGAACCTCAGATCGATATAGAAATATGAGTTCTCATAAATGAATGAATAAATTAATGAGTAGCCTGGAGCTCCACTTGCCTGACAAGGTCAATAAATCAAAAAGTATTTATTAGGCATTTATCACATGTCAGGTGCTTTACTGGGTAGTGGAGACATCAAAAGGAAAGAGACAGAAAACGTTTACAAATAAGAAAATACAAATTAAGGAGAAAGGTGGGGGGGTGTGCTAAAACTAAGGAAAGGAGAAAAAATCTCTTAAGAGAGATGCCACTTAAACTTATATTTGAAGGAAGCTAGGGGTTCCAAGAAGCAGAAGTGAGAAAAAAAGAGCATCTTAGGCATGAGAATAGGCAGCCTGTGTAAAGGTATGGAAGAAAGAGATAAAACTATATATGGAACAACAAATAAACCAATTTAGTTTGGATATTGAGCATGTGAGAGGGGATAGAAAAAATGGGATAGGACCAAATTTCAAAGGGCTTTAAATACAAAGGAGAAACATTTGTATTTTATCCCAGAGGCAATAGAGAGCTACTGAGCTTTTAGAGCAAGCAAGTGATTTGGTCAGAATCATCAATTTGGTATCTATGTGGAAGATGAATAATAAAGAGTGATGACTGATTTCATGAAGGCTAATTATTAAAAGCAGTCAAAGAAATAAGAAATAAAGGTCTGAACTAGAATACAGGAATGGATGTGAGAGATTTTGGGTTGGCCATATTTGTAAAATACTAATTAGATGTGAAGATGATGTCTTCATAGGCTATGAACCTAAGTGACTGGAAGAATGATAGTGTATTCCATAGAAATAACAAAGTTAATAGGACTTCTGGGTTAAGGAAAAAAGGAATGGGTTTGGATATACTGAGTTTGACATGTTTTTGTCTATTTCTAGTTAACAGATTCAGGCTTGGGGCACAGGATGATGATAAAAACTGAATGGGTAAATTGTGAAATACATGAGTAGAAGAAATAGCTGAAGTCAATGTGATTTTACCAAAAGAGAAATTTTATAAAGAAGATAGAAGACTTAGAATAGGGTCCTTGATTGCTAATGCCTTGGGGAAAAAATATTGTTGAGGAACCTTCAAAGGAGACTGGAAAAGATCATTCCAACAGTAGAAAGAGATCTTTGATAAAATAGGACTATCAAACCCAAAATGGAAGAGAATTTTCAGGGCAAGAAGGAGATCAACACCATCAGAGATTGTGAGAAATCAAGAATGACCGAGAAAACATTAGATTGGGCAATATAGATCACTGGTATTCTTGGAGAGAGCAGGGACAGTCAAGTAAGAAGGACAGAGCCAAATTTAGAGAGTTTAAGAGATGAGGAAATAAACTCTGTAGCCAAGCACTTCTTCTCAGTCTTCTTTAATGGGTCATTATAAAACTTAAGCTCCCTAATTTACAGCCATCCTCATAGCATTGGTTCTGAGCTCTGGTCTCTACTCTCTCAACACTTTTTGTGATTTCACCCATTCATACCATTTCAATGTTCATATCCAATTAGCCCTAATATATCTCTTGAAAACCATTCATACATCTCAATCTGGCTCAAACACTGCTTCATTTAAAAGTCCAATTGGCATGTTAAACTCAATATATTAAAAATAGAATGTATCTTTTACCACCCCCATCCTTCTAGCATCCTTTCCTATTGAATAACTAACAGTCATTCTCCCAGTCAACTAAAGTTTGTGACCCCAGTTTCATCTGTGACTTTGTAATCCCTTACCCCCTCAGTAAGCAAGTCTTTTTGATTTTTTTTCCTCCCTAACATCTCTAGAATCAATTACTTCAGTCTTTTTTCCCTCCATAACATCTCTAGAATCAATTACATTTTCTCTACTCAAACACTATTCTATTAAAATTACTGTACCACTCATCTGGATTAGTTCAGTAATCCTTAAATTTGGCGCTCTGCTTCCATTATCTCCCTTTCTAATCTGGCCTTCATAGAGATGCCAAAATAATCTTTATACAACTGCTAGTATTTGACGATTCTATCCTACTTTTCCAGCTTTTATTTCAAATGACTTTATAGGATATAATCAATGATCTACATAGCTAGTCCTCAAATTCAGCATTCTACCTCTAATCCTCATGAATTTTATTAAACTGTCTCCCTTTCCCTAATTGCCCACTCTTTTTGTCACTGCTTTTTCAAATTTTAGTGAAATATTCTTTCATGAAGCCTTTCCTGATTTCCTCAGATTTTAGAATTGTCTTTTATTTCAAATGACATTGAATTTTATCTCCCAATAGACTGAAACTTCTTGAGAGCAGGAATTTATTTTTGTTTTGGTGTCAAAGTCCTTTATATATAGTTGGGTGATCAATAAGCATATATGTAATTAAGTTGTTGAATATAAAGAAGAAATCATAGAATTATAGATATAGATATAGATATAGAATTAGAAATAACCTTAGTGTTATTTCCAGTCCAACTTTCTCATCTTACAGAGGAGAAAACTGAAGTTGAAAGGATTGAAGTGACTTCTGCCTTGTCACCTGAGTAGCAAGTTGAGTCATAGCTTGGCAATGATCCCTAATTTTTTAAAAGCCTTATTAATAATGTTAATATTAATGTAATATCTTAACATTGTATGGAAAGGGCAATAAGTGAGAACTAGAAACCAGAATGGGTTTATGGGAAACTGGTCATGTAGATTAAGTTCATATTTTAGCAATGCTACTCAGTGGCATACTAGTAAATGTTTAACAACCAGATTTTTTGGAAGGGAGGAATACTCACCACATACTTTACAGTTTAACATACATTGATCACATTTTATCTATTACTTTCATAAGTCTATAAATCATCAAAACAATAGTTCAAACACTCATTTTTAGCCTTTGCTAAGGTATAAATTTTCACCCTTCAAATTTAACAATCAGCTTTCATGGGCCATTTCAAGCTAACTCCAGAGCACTGGACTTCAAGTAATTGAGGTTTCTTATCCTAGTAAAGCAAGACTGGGGCAAAGCACTGATCAGTCTTCAAATAACTAAAAAGCCATGCACAATAAGGAAAAGAGAAAAGGCTGCTCAAAAGTGTTGGAATCTAGACAATTAGAGGTAGGTAGAAAAGGGGAAGGTTACCTACAAAGAGGAAAAATTCAGGTTAAAATTAAGAAGATTTAGGTCACTTCCAGTTGGAGATTCTAAGATTCTATGTTGCATCTATTGAGGCCTCTGACTCCCAAATACCTCCAATACTTTACCTCTAGCCTTTCATTCAACATTCAACAAATTTCTCAATCACACAGTGTTCACAAAATTCTAAGACAAAAGCTAGTGGTTATACAAATCAACCGACTTAGGTCTCAAGGAACTTAAAGTTAAATAAGAGTAGTGAGCTAGAAACCTAGGTCATGATAATATATAATAATTAACATGTAATTCAACAGAAATGTAGTAATCACCATTTAGATGGTGACTTAAATTTCGAAACCATGACATCTAATACTATATAGGCAATGATACAGGGGAGAGGAATAAGGAGAGGTTATATACAAGAATGAAACCTATTTAGACCCTTTCCTCATATAGGTCACATTCTAGTAGGGAAAACAGAATGCACACCAATTAAGACAATCCAAACCCTGGATGAAGTAAATACAGAATAAGTTCAGATATCAAGGAGGTAACGGAGAACTAATTACTAGTAGATTCAGGAAAGGTCTTATATGGCCAACTCCCTGAAGTTGAGATTTCGTCCATCTTTCATCTAGACAAATTAACAGCCAATTTATTAATCATTAATTAACCAATTAATTGGTGTCTTTATTTCTAGTTCTTTCTTTCACCAAACCATCCTTCATCCAGCTGCCTGTTATTCCTAAACCCCAGATTTGATCATGTCACTACCCTGCTCAGAAATTTCCAGTGACTTCCTCTTACTTCAAAACCAAATACAAACTTCTCTGTTGGGCATTTAAAGCTCTTTACTCTTGGACTTTAGTACTTCTTCCAGGGCTTATTACATGTCACACCCTCTCAGACACTATATTCTAGCCAAACTGGTTTACTAGTTATTCTCCAAACCCACATTCCATTTCCCATTTTCATTACATTGCACCAGGTATTCCCTGCCATAAAAGACATGCACTCCTTTCTCACTTGTCCATCTAGAATGCTTCCTTCAAAGCTCAAATCAAGCAACAACACTTCCAACCAATGCCTAACCTGATAACTGCCCAGTTCTGTCATTTTCCTCTTCCTGGAATATAATGGGCTCTTTAGAAATGCCTGTAGAATGAGTGAATAATCAAAAGAATTAATGGGAAACAATTGGACAGAGAGGTCTGGTAAGCAAATAAAGATTATGGTGCAGAATTAGAGAAAATTGACAGAGCCAGAGTTACAGACTTCAAGAGACATGAATGAGAAGGGGTATTTGAAGTCATAGGAGTGAATAAGGGTATCGAATAAGAGAGCATGAAAAGAAAAAAAAAAAAAGAAAACTTAGGACAGTCTTAGTCAACCTTCATTTTAAAGGGTCAGAAAGAATATGAAGAGCCAGCAATGAAGGCAGAAAAGAGATAAATCAACAGTGTGTCCCCACTTCTGCCCAAACAATCACACCAGCAAATGGGAAATTTATTTTCCCTTCCATTCTTTCTTTGCTTTGACACTTAATCTATGCAGAACCTGGCAGATGATTTATTTTTAGATGCTTCTTTGATTCTAGGAGGGCATTGTTAGCTGCCTTCCGGGGGGTCAGATTCAAGAACAAACATTATTGTTTCCCATCAGAGAAATTTCTAAGCTTCTGCTCACAGGTCTTTCTCATGGAGTGAGTCACATCTGCCTGCTTGTTTTCTCAGGTCTCAGCTGCCAAATAAGAATCAAAACCCTTTCTGGTATGGTCTAGCAGAAAAAGACCCTGAATGGAGATTTAGGAGACTTGGTCTTGCTTGGCCATTGATTGTACTGCCCCCCCCCCCCACTCTGGACTTCAGTTTCCCCAGCCGTAACAAAAAGGGATTACATTCTGAGGTTCTTCCCAACTCTCCTTAAAATGACTATTATTTATATATTTAGACCTGCAGTCTTAGTGGACAGTCAGGTGGCACTGTAGAAAAATGCCTGGAGTTCACACCTGGCTTCAGACACTTACTAGTTGTATTAGCCTGGTCATGTCACTTAATCCCATTTGCCTCAGTTCCCTCATCTATAAAATGAGATGGATAAGAAAATGGGAAATCACTCCAGTAATTCTACAAAGAAAAACTCTAAATTGGATCACAAAGAATCAGACATGACTGAAAAATGACTGAAAGGATCATAGAGGTAGAGCGACATCTCAGAGAGTAACCCCAAGAATTCACAGACTGAGGTATGTAGATTTATTTTTTTTGTTTGTTTTTAGTATTTTGATAACTGTTCAAATAGAATGTTTCTTTTGTAATGCTAGTTATCTCATTTTAATTTTTTAAACCTTATTCTGAGAAGGGGTCCATAGGCTTCTCCAGACTACTAAAATACTCCATGAAACAAACACTTTAAGAATCCCTAATCTAGTCCAATCCCATTATTTTACAGATGTGGAAAATGAGGTCCCAATAAATTAAATGATTTACCTAGGGTCACACTAGTAATAATCATAAAATGCAGGATTTGAATCCAGGGTGTCCTGGGTTGGTATCAGAATTAATGAACTTTCCCTTGTACTATACTACTTTGTCACAATAACCCTGTAAAGGAACTAAGCCAGTTTTCATCTTTTTTATGTCACCTGTGATTTTACCTGTATAGGAAACTCTCAATGAGGAAACCCTCTAGCAATACAGATCAGTGTCTAAACTGTCATGTACTACAGTCTTCAAGAGTTACCTGGAATGCATTTAGGCTAAGCAACTTGCTAAGGATCAAATAAGCAAAATGTGTCAGAAATGGGACTTGAACCCGGTTTTCCTAACATGATCGGGCAGTTTTCTATCCAAAGCAACTCAATGTCTCTCAATGTGTTTATTATCATTCCCAATTTTTCAGACAAAGAGAGCTAGAATACATCTGGAGTAGGTTCACTTCATCTTCAGTACCCTATCCACTAAGTTGCATGCATCCTTTGAAATTCTATGTCATGTAGAATCTAATATTCATATATATATATATGTGTATGTATTTATATACACATGTATAGGGATATTCAAGAAAGCCTATCAGCTCTGGTGTGCAGGGATTGCTGAGCCCTTTTCAGACTGCTCATCCACCTCTGGTCTGCACCCACACATCCAGAATACTGTGACTAGATTGTTAAAGGGCCTGCAGACTAAGGTATATTGCAATCAATTGAAAGCTCTTATATTTGACCTGGGGGGAAAAAACAAACACTTTGGGACCCAAGAGAGTTTTCTTCAAGTATTTGCTGTACTGTCTGCTTATCCTTAGTGACAGAACTAAGAGAAATATGTGGCGGACATAGAGAGTCAGATTTAAGTGTGGTACAAGAAATAACATTTTTCTCATAATCACAGCTAAAAAAAAAAAAATAGAATGAACTGATTTAGGAGACAATGGGTGACTCCTGGAGATCTCCAAGTATAGCATGGGTGTCATAATTTGTCACAACTATTGTAAAGCATATTTATGTATGAGATGAACAGAACTATTTGACCTTGAGTGCTTCATATCTGAAACTATAATTTTCTATTCTAATGTCCTATGTGACATTCTATATTATATATTCTAAGGTCCCTTCCAGCTCTGAATTTTTATGCTCTAAGCCACGCAGGGGTCCTCAAACTTTTTAAATAGGAGACCAGTTCACTGTCCCTCAGACTGTTGGAGGGCCAGACTATAGTAAAAACAAAAAGTTTGTTTTGTGGGCCTTTAAATAAAGAAACCTCATGGCCCTGGGTGAGGGGGATAAACATCCTCAGCTGCTGCATCTGGCCCGCAGGGCCATAGTTTGAGGACCCCTGCCTAAGGTCCCTTTCAACTCTTTCATTCTATTTTCCAGGGTACATTCTATCTCTGATATTTTATATTCTACAGTTCCTTCCACCTCTGACATTCTATGTTCTGAGGTCCCTTATACCTCTGACATTTTGTTCTGCTTTTGATGTATATTCTAAGGTCCCATCAGTTCTGAACCCTATGGTCCAAGGTCTCTTCCACCTTTGATATTATATTTCACAAATTCTGAGTTCCCTTCCACCTTTGACATTTTATGGTTCAAGGCCCTTCTATCTTTGACATTCTATATCATATATTCGAAAATCCTTTCCTATTATGACTTTCTGTACATATACTCTCTTCCATCTCTGATATTCTAGTATTCTATGATTCTACTCAACTCTTATCTACGATCCATTTATTTAGTCTGTCCTAGGTACCATGGAGGAGACATGAGAAATTTGCCATAAGATCCCTGTCTTCAAGAATCTCACAATATTTTTGGGAAGAAAAGGATTCTCTTATAGCTCATGAATGGTTCTGAAAGAAGTGCAAAGCTTTCCTACCCAGTCTGAGTAATTAATACATGGATAGTAAAGAGAGAAATGAGGGTAATAAATCATGAGATTCCAGGTCAGGAACAAGGAGATGGGAAGAAAATAATAGAGTCTTTACAATTACCAAATAGCCCAGGCCGGGCACATAAAAGTCCTCCCAATTTCACCTCCTTACCAGCTCTTTAATCAGTTCCTCCTCTGCTACTACCCAAGTTAAGGGTCTTATTACCACCTGCCTGAACTGCTATTATAGGTGTCCCACATTCCTCTCTACCTTCATTCTTTTCCTGTTCCAAACCACCCTTCACATGTTGTGAAATTTTTTTCTGTTTTATATATAAATCTGATCATAGCTTATCACCAATCATAAGACATAAATTTAGATTAGAAAGAACTCCTCAAGGTCATGTCATCTAGTCCTTTATTTCACCTATATGAAAACTTAGTCTCAGAAATGTTAAATGAATTTCCCATAATCACACAGATGGTAAGTGATGGAGATAGGAATTCAAGCCCTGTTTTCTTTACTCTAAATATTGTTTTTTTCCATTGCATCACAATGACTTTCATCATAAATCACAATCCCTTTGAATGTATTCTAGGTCTCAGACTCTCAGGTAGTATAGAACCCAAGTATGAGACCTTTAGGGAAATACAGAATGGCACCCAAGCACCAAACTCACTGTCTTCCCCAATAGTACACTCACAAGAGTAAGACATAACAAGCAAGATAAGAGGCAAAGTCTGGTTCATAACAACCAAATTATTATTTACTCCCTCGTGTTCTCACACATTACAGTATAAATCACACAAAATCTAGATTGGTCCAACCTAGCTAAATAAGCATTGTAGGCAATATCTATTCTTACCATACCAGAAATGGATGGAGCCTTTGATATTCATAATCAGTGCTCAGACCCAGACAGGATCCTCTGTCACTGCTCAGAACCTCTCTAAAGGTACCATGTTGAACATGATAAATTATTGCTAACATATTTATGCTTGTATTTGGGGCCCTGCTTCATCTAATATCCCCTACCCTATATATTTATTGGTTACATTTTAACTCTCCTATTCAAAATCCCTCAGTTGCTCCCTATTATTCCCATAACATAGTTCCATTCTCTCTGTAAAAAAAATATTATTTTGGAAAACTCATGTCAGAATTTGTCATATGACTGTAACATGCCATCAGACCTAGACATGGGTGGGAGTAGACAATATTTTATAGGGAGAAGAATTCACCATTGGATTCTGGTGATTCTGTGAGATAAACTTGCTGGTTTTCTTTGGGTGGAGAAATGGCACATGAGCACAAAACCAGCCTGAATAAAGAAAACTACTAGTTGGGAACACCCTCACAATTTAGACATTAAAATACATGTAACTACTTTGTAAACAGGCCTAGTCTGTTGTACTCACTACTTCATGAAGTAAACAAAGAAAGGAAAAGAACTTAAAACCATTTATAGTTATATGAAAAAATGCTTTAAATCCCTATTGATTAGAGAAATGCAAATCAAAACAACTTTGAGGTAACACCTCATACTTTTCAGATTGGCTAAGATGACAGAAAAAGATAATGATAAATGTTGACGGGGATATGGGGAAACTAGGACACTAATGCATTGTTGGTGGAATGTTGAAATGAACCAACTATTCTGGAGAGCAATCTGGAACTATGCCCAAAGGACTATAAAAGCAATATCTTTACTATGTCTGTATCCCAAGAAAAGGAAGGAAAAGGACCCAAGTGTGCAAAAATGTTTGTAGCAGCTCTTTTTGTGGTAACAAAGAATTGGAAAAGGAATGGATGCCCATCAGCTGGGGAATGGCTGAACAAGTTTTGGTACAATAAGATAATGGAATATTATTGTTCTATAAAAAATTATGAACAAGATAATTATAGAAAGGCTTGGAAAGATTTATATGAACTGATGCTGAGGGAAACAAGCAGAACCAGGAATACACTGTATATAATAGCAACAAGAATGTTCAGTGATCAATTATGAAAAACTTGGTTCTTTTCATTGGTTCGATGATCCAAAGCAAATCCAAAGCAATGGACAGAAAATGCCATCTGCATCCAGAAAAAGAGCTATGGAGATTGAATGTAAATCAACACATGCTATGTTCACTTCTTTTTTCTGTTTTTTTTTTTCTCCCATGGTTTTTCCCTTTCTCTCTAATTTTCACTCCCAACATGATTCATGAAGCAATGTGAATTAATAAACTTATTTCAATAAAGAACAAAGAAAGAAATGAATAGGATTGAGTCTGAACTCTTGAAGAACCCATACTCTAGACAGAAAGTCAAAAAAGAGGAAATAATAACAGAACAATGAAGTGACTTTCCTAGGAAAGTCAGAGCTATCTCATGAGTCACTTTGAAGTGGAAGAAATTATCATAAGAGGTCTTCAAGCAGAACTTGGATGACCACTTGCCTGAAATGGTATGTTGATGATTATTACTCACTATATGATAGAGGAACTATAATATGAGGTTTCTTTCAACTCTAAAATTCCATGATTCTATGCTAGACAGTCTTCCTTGAATCCTCACTTTCTCTTACTCCCCATAACCACTCTGTTTCCAAGAATTATTTCATCTTTGCAACATCCCTTGAATATTATCCCTTTTTTCCTCTGACAGTGCAGAGCCTCATCACCTTGCACCCAGACTATTGCAATACCCTAATTGTGGATCTGCCTCTCTCAAGTCTCTCTCCACTCCAATCTATCCTTCATTCAGCCACCAGAATGATTTTTCTAATGCCCAGGTTTGACAAATCACCCCTTACTCACTAAAATCTAGTAATTCCCTATCATATCAAGGATCAAATATAAAATTCTCTTTTTGATATTCAAAGTCCTTTATAATCTATCCCCCTCCTACCTTTCTGATCTTCTTATAACTTCCTTACCCCTTTATACATTCAATCCAGTAGTATTGCTTTCCTTACTGTTTCATGAACAGATCCATCTCTTGGACCTGTAATTTTTTTCTGGCTGCCCCATACCTGGAATGCTTTCCTTCCTAATCTCTGCTTTCTGCTTTCTCTGGCATCCTTTAAGTCCCAACTAAAGGTTTTTTCCTAAGCCTTCTTAATTCCACAGCCTTCCCTCTGTCAATTATTTCCTATTTATCATGCACATAGCCTGTTTGCACATATTTGTTTGCATGTTGTCTTCCTATTAGATTATAAGCTCTTTGAGAGCAGAGATTCTCTTTTGCCTTTTTTTTTTTTGTATCCTTAACACAGTGCCTAACAAATAGTACTTAATAAATGCTTAATAACTCACTGATTTAATGGTCCTGAAAATATGGCTTACCACATCTGACTTTCACCAAAACATTTAATCTAGCAAAGGGGAAATTTCTTTGTGGAAGAACAGAATTTCAGCATAGTCCAGAACCTCAATAGCTATCTAGTTTAACACTTACCTGAACAGAAGTAGCCCTTAAATCAGTCAGTCAATAGAATTTTTCAAATACTATGTCTAATCACCCTCAACAAGTGATCCTTCTATACTTATCTGAAGAACTCTAGTGACTGGAAAACTACAACCAACAGAAGCCTCCAATTACCCTTTTAGAACAACTCTCTGTTCAGTGGCCAATAATTATCACAGCTCCTGTCTCTACAGCTAAGCAGAACAAGGCTAACTCCCCTTCCACATGTCATCTCTTCAGATAATTTGAAGATTGATCATTTTTCCTTTGTCTTTTCTTTTCAATATTAAGCAACTTGTCTTATTTTATTCTGTCTTTGCTATTAATTTAATCCTTAAAGATGAGCATTGTATAGTGAATTAAACAGTAGCTTGGAATCAGAAGATTTGTGTTTAAATATTTCCTCAGATTCTTATTAGAAGATTGAACAAGTCACAAGCTCTCTGGGTTTCAGTTTCCTCATAATCTTTAGATTGTGAGTTCCTTTAGAGAAGGGACTTAGGAGTTTAGGTTTTTTTTGGAGGGTTTACTTTTTAGATTTTTTTTTTTTTTACTTTGTATGCCCAGTGCTTGGACCTATATCTAGCATTTAGTAAATGCTTAATAAATGCTAGCTGAATGAGCAATATCCATAAAATGAGGAAGTGGGGCTCAATGGCTTCTAAAGGCTCTTTCCAGATCAAAATCTGAGAGCAAAAGGTATACAGAAAAGGAAGAGCCCCGTGTATTCTGGGAATGGTCAAAGAAGGTTCCTCAGAGGAAGGAGTCACTAAACTAGAAATTCTGTGATTATGCAGAGCTCTGAAGAGCTAGCTGCTTGATACAGGGCTGACACCATGAGGCTCAGAAGGATGAGACACCGAGGGGTTTCTTCCAGTGATCTGGGGGTGGCTTGGTTTGCATACCATTAGCATGAATATTCATGCAGGCTTCATAAAACCTCCAACTCCAAGTATTTAAAAAAATTCAAGTAAACAGATTCTCACAAAATGAGTGGTATTGTATTCTAAACCAAAAGGCAGCATTTATAATAATAGTAATAATCTCTCACATGTCTATAGCCCTTTGTACTTCAAAAAGCTTTGTCTGTGATTTGTTGGGCATTTTTTTCTCTAGAATCCTTTTGTTCCTATGATCCTTATAACAAGGCTATGAAGTAGGCAACATAAAAGAAATTATCATTCACATTTTAGGAATAAGGATACTGATGTTAAAAGAAGGCAAGTAAATTTGACCAAGGTCACACAGCTAATAAATGTCAGAAGCAAGATCTTAATATTCCAAGCAGGAATTTCTCAATATGGAAGAGGATTGTTGCCCTCAAAAAGGTTTCCTAGCCCGGGACAGCCTGTTCTTACCCCAGGCTTCACTTCTGGTAGGCAGGAGTCAGCCAATGATGAACAGAGATCTAGGGGTATGTAAAGAAACTAAGAACGTGCCTTCAGAAATCTACAGCCACTAAGTTAAAGAATAAAGTCATCATTCATATGCGCTGGATCCATCTGCATTTGGTATTGAGATGCTGTCAGCAGCAGGAGCCACTGTAAATGGGTGAAAGTGAATGTTTCAAGGGGTGCTTGTCCACCTATTTCTTTCCAGCAAGAGGAGAGTCAGAGAATGATTCAAATTTCCTAGTGGTCCCTATCTTCATATTGCTACTGCCCTGTATCTCTACTGTACATTAGCCACTCATCCTCTTCTTGGAAGATACCAAAAAAGATCCTGAATTTAAGTTGAAATTTGAGACTTAGAGGTAGGGATTCTGGGAAGATGGTGGAGTATGTTGGTAAATTTCAAGGTCTCCTGATTTCCCCCACAAATAGAACGAATTTGCACCTCAGGAAGAACATAGACTGGTGAAAAATCAAGAAGACTTGGGGCAGAACATGAGAAGATATGAAGAAAGACCTGGGCTGAGGATTAACCTGTCTGAAATGCAAACACCTCCTGGCTAATTCCTCAGAAGCAACAAGGGGGAGCCCTGGGGTAAACTGGATGTGGTTGGAACCTCCGCAGGAACTGAAGAAATTTTCACCTCCTAGAACTGTTTGTGGAGTCAAAATCTGAGCCCAGGAAAACAAGTGAACCTCAATTAATCAGGGAAGTCCAGGCCCAGCTCTGCTGCTCAGATGTGGTCCTGGGTAAGAAGGAAATAGCACCCAGCGAGTGCAGAAGCAGCAGGACACTGCTGGCTGTGGGTACTTGGAGGAGCTCTTAGTTTGGGATTCCTAGTCTGAGTAGAAAGCTGAATGGAAGCTTGAGGTACCATCCCCACACCCATGATTAAAAATTATTTATATTTTTGCATAAGAAAAATGGAACTTCAATGAACTTGCTTATCTTCAGGACTTTCTATCAATCAAACCCAAACTTACCAGAAAATTTAGCAGTATGAAAGATCAATTTTAAGAAATTCAACATGGACAAATTGCTTAAATATGGACAAACTGTTATTTTTACATGGCAAATGTATAGTATATGTTTAAGATTCACATCAACAATAGAGTAGCTCAAAAGAAAGATTGGCAGAGTTAAGGTAAAAATAGTTATCATGTTATACAAATGAGATGCAGAGGAAGAATAGACACAGAGATATTAGAGGGGGGAGGGGGACTCATAGTTCTAATAATCTATTCACATCGCAAATAGGTAAAATAGACAATAATATATATAATATCTATATATATATATATGCTATAAAGGAGATAGCAAAAATCTAAAAAGAAATAAAGGGGGGGAGGGAGATGGGCAGGTAGAGAAGCAAAGACTAAGGGAAGAAGACAATTGAGGGATCCTTGGGTGGGGGGGAGTTAAATAATAGTAAGGCAAGTTAGGGAATATAATTTAATTCAAGAGACAGCAGACATAGGAAAGACATTTGTGTATATGGCAATGTGTGATTATGTATATATCTACATAAATTCATCCTTTTTAAACCGTGGTGAAAGGGGGAAAAAAATAAAGTCAGGTATGCAACAGAGAACAAGAACAATGTACAAGGAAGTAAAGAAAAAATGAACATTTGTGAATATAATGTCTTCTCCTCATAAATATAGACATATATTTTTCTTGATCTGGTAATTTATTGTTATATATTTTGAATCTTCCCTCATATTCTGCCGGGCAGAACACTGTTCTCTTTTGTTTTATTTTGCTTTTCCTTTTTTCTTTTTTTCTTATTCTGTTTTTTTTTCAAATTAATTAAATAAAGAGAAATTTGAGACAGTTATGAATCCTCATTCTGAAATTTATAGACTATGTGACCTTAAGTAATAATTGCTTCCCTTCTTTGGGATATAGTTGCTATATCTGTAAAAAGGAGTTGGCCTGGATAATCTCTAAAGTGTCTTTTAGATCTTGACATTTATTTTTAAGGTCCCTTATAGTTCTAATATTGTACATTCCATGCTATCAGGTCCCTTCTAACTTCATAATATTTTATACCCAGTATTCTAAGATACTTTCCAATATTCCACATTTTAAAGGCACCTTCTGACTGACATTCTATAACCCTTATTCTATGGTTCCTTCCAGACATGATATTTTATATGTTATATTTCAATGTTCTTTCCAAATTTGATATTTTATGTTTTAGATAGAGTATCTTTCCAGAGCTGATATATTTTATCCCATGATTTAGACCTCCAACTGACATTTTATATTCCATGTTCCAAGGATTTTACCCACTCTAGCATTCCATATTCCACATTCTAATGTCCTTTGAACTCTACCAGTCTACATTGCACGTTCTAATAACCTTCAAAATCTGACATTCTATATTCCATATTCTAATGTCCTTTCCAACTCTGACATTCTATACTCTAAATTCTAAGATGCCCTCAAGCTTCAAATCTGATAATCTTAATTATCATTCTTAATCCATGCCAGTTGACATTACATTATTAATGCTGATAGAGGTCAGTATAATTGCAGAATCATAGAACATCAGAGTCAAAAGGATTTCATAAGACTTTCATTCCAAGCAATGTCTGAATAGGGATCCTCTTTGCAACATAAGCAAGAAGAGTTCATCCAGTCCTCATTAGTCAAAGGACTGCAGATATAAAGCTATAAGGCACCTTAGAATTCAAACTTTTAATTTTACAAGTGAATCAATTGAAGTCCAAAAGAGCAAAACAATTTTCTAAAGTTGCATAGATTTAAATATCAAAGCTAGGATTTGAACTAAAAATTACTGTCAATTCAGAACATTTACAATCTTATGCCAAAGCCTGTTTCACCATCTATAGCTAATTCCTCTCAATCAGTGGAAATTATATTTAATGCTATGAGACTGGAAAGCATTTGGAGTCTCTAATGTCATAGGTAGCATACTAAAAAAGATAGAGGATGATGGTGATTTAATCATACTGAGGATTCAAGAATTATCTCAAGCCAACTGGTCAAATTGTGAGGTTAACAAAGGGAATAATTATTGTCCATATTTCACTTGTCTCTCCGTCCCTCCTTTTTCCTCCTCTTCTCATCTCCGATCTTTTTTTTCCCCTCTCTCCCTTTCTCTCTCTCTCGCTGTGTCTCTCTCCCTTTTCCCTCCTTCTCTAAATCAATAAATTTTCCTAATGTGCAAACTTAATGTGTTCAAAAGTTCTATGCTTGATTCTGGAGATAGAGATGAATGAAACACAAGTTTTGTCTCAATAAAACTCACAGTCTAATAGGAGTGATAGAAAATGGACAAAAATAACAATAATTCAAAGTAAACATGGCAAGTACCATAAGAGAGGTTTGAATAAGATGTTACAGAGGTTCAGAAGGGAGAGAGACAGAGACAGAGACAGGGACAGAAAGAGACACAGAGAGAGAGAGAGAGAGAGAGAGAGGGAGAGAGAGAGAGGGAGAGAGGGAGAGAGGGAGAGAGAGAGAGAGAGAGAGAGAGAGAGAGAGAGAGAGAAAGAATGAATGTACTTTGGAGAAAGTGGAGGATAAGGTTTCTAGTTAAGAACAGAGCACTGGAGTGAGCCTTAAAAGTTATCAACAGAGACGGCAACAGTCAGGGATTTCAGGCTTTGACAGCTCAGCTGAGCCCGGACTTCCCACCTAAGCACACAGAGCCTGAGGAAATACTTAATAAGGGATTCATACATACCAGGCATATAATAACATGGTCTAGTGCTTATATAACCTTTTAAGGTTTGCAAAGCATTATATTACCACATTTGATCGTCATGACAACCCGTGAAATGTACATTCTATTTTTACCCCCATTTTATAGATGGATGGATAGAATAATTATTTAATAAACCCTCCCCAGGTACTCCTAAGCATTTTACAAATGTTATCTTATTTGATCCTCAAAACCACCTTGTGAGATAGGTGGTATTTTTATCTTCTACCACCAATTTACAGATGAGAAAACTGACACAGACAGAGGTTAAATGATCTTATCAAGGTCACACAGCTAGTGAGTATCAAGTCAAATTTGAACTCAGATCTCCCTGAATCCAAATATGATATTCTATTTTCACAATCCCACTTAACTGAACCCTGTGAAAATAGAAAATATAGCTGAAGAAACTGAGGCTGAAAGAGATTAAATCATTTACTTTCCTAGGGTCACAAAGCAATAAATGACTGGATCAGGATTCAAATTCAGCTCTTTATAAGTTTAAATCCAGTGCTGTATGCACTGTCCCATTAATTGGTTCATGAATCTGAGTTCAGAGGAATTGAACAGAGGAATTAGAAAATGTGTTGCAAGAATGGGAGAGAGCCTGTATATTCAAGAAAAGACAGCAGGATGACACAGGAGTACAGGGTAAGGAGGGAGATGAATAGCACAATTTGGTTCAGGAAAATGTAAATTACAAAAATGAAATACTGTGAAATAAGACTAGAACAGTAAATTGGTAGCATTGCTGTAGGCCTATGATGTCTCGGGAAAGACTCATTTTATGCTATAGGCACTAGGGAATCATTGAAGGTTTTTGAATAGAGGAGTAACATGCTTAGAAGTACACATTATAAGGATTATAATAGTAGTTGTCACTATCTATTTTATGCCATAATTATTTGCATGTGAGCCTGAATGATGGACTGGACCTATTAGTTAATTATTATAGAGAATTGCAAGTAAGAAAATTCCCTTCAATCAAGGCAGATCAGCACTTCCTTTGCAATTTATAGTCTTAAAAGAATTTCCTAGGATTCTGAGAAATTAATTGACTATCCAGTGCCTTACTGTACTTATGTGTCAAAAGTAAGATTTGAACCTAGACTTTCCCGATTTTGAAACCAGTTTTCTAGTCTCTATGTCACCATTCTAGTAATACATTTATTCTCATAATTTCTCACCTGGGCTATTGCCTCCTAACTGGTTTCTCTGTTTCTAGTCCTTCTTCTTTCTAATGACTTTTTCATATAGCCTCCAAAATCATTTTACTAAAACTTGTCACTTTCTAATCAAAAATCTTCAATGGCTCCCCATTGCCTCCAGAATAAAATGCAAACTGCTTAGTTTGACATTTAAAAACATTCCACAATCTGGTTCCAGCCTACTTTTCCAAACTTAGTTGTTATTATTCTCCATGACTCACTCAAGCCTACTTGACATTTCCTGAATTCATAATTTCATTTTCCTCCTATCTAACTTTCTCTTCTGTCTGTGATACACCTCTCCTCCCAGCTTCTTTTCCACCTCATAGAATCTTCATCTTCTTTCAAGATTCAACTTATGTCAACTCCTTTGAAGACTTTTTTGATCCCCTTCCCCTCACACTATTTCCATAATTATGCTGTTAGAGCTCTTTCCCTTATGTTATTTTTTCCTTTTTGTTGCTGTCACTTAGTATGAATTACCTTATATTTAACTATGCACATGTTATATTCCACCTCACCTCTAATAGAGTCTCATTTACTAGAGGGGACCTAATTTTTTTAAAACATTTTCTTTGTATCTCCAGAACCTAACACAATACCTTCCACAAATAATATTATTAATAAATGTGCATTGTACCATATTCAATTAAATCAAATTAACGAACATATTAAAGAGCTTTCATAAAATTGCATTGTTTGTCACATAATTATGTTCTTTCACCATTGTCATCTTTCCTTCTGTAGATCACCAAAACTTGGTTTGCATGGTTTTTCTCCTCCCAGGACCACTACAGAATGGGACAGTATCCCTCCCCTCCCTTTTCTGCTCTCTTGTTGTAGAATCAATTGCATCACCATTTAGAAGTTTTCCATGAATTGTTACTGCTAGAACAATAAAAAAAAGTACAGCTAAAACTAACAAAAGTTAAAAAAATGCTACAAGTTTTTTAGTAAGAATAACCTATATTCTAGTAAGAATAACCTACATTTACTTACAACAGATAATACTGATACTATTAGCTCCATTTTAAAGATGAAAAGAATAACATTCAGAATTGGGAGATCTTACCAGAAATCAATCCAGATTTCCTAACCAGGTATAGAATTCTCTCCACTACTATTCCCATTAACCTACTTCTTCTTCTGGTCAGCATTGAACTGAAAAAGAAGACAGGCTTAATAACTTCAGAGATCTTCGAGGGCTACAAAGGTATGCATTAGTACTGTGTTGTTCTTATTGTTGTTTTTAAAGCCTATTCCTTTCTTTACATCTAAATACTGAGGTGGTGAGGTAGATTGAATACTGCACTTAGTGTCAGGAAGACATGACTTTGAAACCTGTCTCTTACTCTTAGTAGCTGTGTGACTCTGAGCCTGTCACTTTATCTCTCTCAGCTTCAGTTTCCTCATTGGCAAAATGGAGATTATACTAGCACTTAGTTTGTAGGGTTTCTGGGAAAATCAAATAAGATAATATAGGTTAAGGACTTTGTTATTGTTATTGCTGACCAATATCATTATTGTTATTTTATCTTTCCAGCCAAAGACAGTTTATTAAAATAGAGTCAGTTTTCAGAAAGAAAGAAAGAAAGAAAGAAAGAAAGAAAGAAAGAAAGAAAGAAAGAAAGAAAGAAAGAAAGAAAGAAAGAAAGAAAAAAGAAACACCAAAGATAGCACTGATTAAAAAGATGTTTTTCAAAGACATACTCTAGATCAAAAATTCTCTAAATCTGTGATTAAAAGTAAAATCTGAAGTTTCTACCTATATTAATTTGCTTATTCAATGCCATAGCAATCAAACTATCAAAATATTATTTTATAAAGCTAGAGAAAATAATAAGAAAATTCATTTGGAAGAACAAAACCTCAAAAATATCAAGGGCATCAATGGAAAAAACATAATGGAAGATGATTAATCATACCAGTTTTCAAACTGTGTTACAAAATGGTAATCATAAAAACAATTTGGTACCATCTAACCATCTAAGAAACACAATGGTATATCAGTAGAACAGATTAGATTTATAATACAGAGCAGTAAATGACTATAATAATCTAGTGTTTGATAAATGTAAAGATTCAAGTTTGGGGAACAAGAACTCACTGTTTGTCAAAAACTATGAGAGAATTGAAAATCACTTTGGCAAAAACTTGTCATAGATCAACATAACTCATACCTATACCAAGATAAGGTCAAAATGTGTACATGATTTAGATATAAAGAGTGATATTAACTAGTTAATTAATTAGAGGAGCATGGAAAATTACACATGTCAGATCTGTGGGTAAGGGAAGAATTTATGACCAAAAACTAGGGAATATTATGGGATGTAAAATGGATAATTATTATCAAAGTACATTAAAATGTTTTGTGCAAATAAAATCAATGCTGCCACGATTAGAAAAAAAAAAAAGCAGAAAATTGGGGTAGAGACATAAGGAAATTTCTCTGATAAAGCCTCATTTCTTAAAGATACAGGGAACTAAGTCAAATTTATAAAAATGCAAGTCTTTTTCCAGCTATAAATAAGCACTTTTCAGAAGAAAATCAAAACTAGCTATATTCATATAAAAAGGTTCTAAGTCATTACTAATTAGAAAAAATGCACAATGAACCATTCTGAAGTACCACCTCATACCTATCAGATTAGCTAATATGACAGTAAAGGAAATAATAAATTTTGGAGAAAATGTGGAAAAATTACAACATTAATGCATAATTGGTGGAATGTAAACTGATCCAACCATCATAGACAGCAATTTGGTACTATGCCCAAAACGCTATAAAACTATACATATCCATTGATCCAGGAATACAGCTAGTAGGTCTATAATTTGAAGAGATAAAAGGGAAATGACTTGTAATTACAAAAATATTTATAGCACTTCTCTTTGTGGTGGCAAAGAATTGGAAACTGAGTGGATGCCCATCAAATGAAGAATGATCAAACAAGTTATAGAATATAATCATGATAGAATACTATTGAGCTACAGGAAAGGATGAGCTTTCAGCAGATGACTGCTTTCAGAAAAATCTGGGAAGACTAACATGAACTAGTGCAAAGTAAAATGAGCAAAACTGGGGAAACTATAATAGTAATATTACAATAATCTATCATTTTGAATGACGTAGCTATTATCATCTATAAAATGATCCAAGACAATACAGTGATGGATCAGTAGATTAAGTATACAATACACAAGTAGTAAATGACCATTGTCATCTAATGTTTGATAAATGCAAAGATTCAAGGTTTTGCAATAAGAACTCACTATCTGACATAAAATGATGAGGAAATTGGAAAGCACTTTGTAAAAAACTAGGCATAGATCAACATATCTCATACCTATAACAAGATAAGGTCAAAATGTGTACATGATGTAGATATTCAATAATGCAAGACAATTCTTAAGGACTTATGAAAAAAAAAATCCTATCCACCTCCAGAGAAAGAGTTGATAGAATCTGAATAAAGGTTGAAGATATTTTTCTTGCATGCTTTTTGTTCATTTTACAATATGGCTAACATAGAAATGTTTTTACATGATTTCATATGTAAAATTGCTATCACATTTCTTGCCCTCACAAAAAGTAGGAAAGGAATGAGAGGGAACAAAAGAATTCAGAACCCCCTAAATTTTAAATGAATGTTCAAAACAAATAAGTCTTTATAGAAGAAGGAAGAGGAGGAAGAGGAAGGGAGAAAAAAAAGGAGAAGGAGGAGAACAAAAAGAACGAGGAGGAAGGAAGGAAGAAGAAAAAGAAAAAAGAGGAAGGAGAAGAAGAAAGAAGCATCATTAAGATGAGCATCATAGACTATTGATAACTTCCTTGGAATTATCCAAGGGATAAAGATTTAATGTCTTAAAAAAAATTGTTTTCCTTATCTTTCAAAGAAAAAGTATCATTATGATGTCAATAACAAATATTGGCATCAAAATAAGAAAAGAAATACAATAATGAAAGAGACAAAGAGAAGGAAAAATAGGATACATTTCTATAACAGTTTAAAAATACTTTGTATTTAATATCTCATTTTATGCTCCCACACTATGCAGTAGATAAGATTTGTTATATCTTCCCATTTGATATTTGAGAAGACTGAGCCTTAGAAAAGTGAAATGACTTGATATAGCTAGTAACTGGCAAAGCCCAATACCCAACTCAGTTTTTCTAACTCCAAGACTACTAGCACCATAACTAATACTATTCCCACAATATAGGAATAAATCTCTTTTGCTCACAGAATCACAGATTTCCAAAAGTTTGAATTTTGAAAATAGTTCACAAGGCTTCTAGATATCCATCTAGAATTACATTTTCCAATAATTGATAAAAATTGGTTTTAGTCTCCACTTCAAAAATCTCCATTAATGAGTAATTCATCATCTCCTTTATGCACCCTGAGAGAACCCCACCAAAGGACATAACAGGCTCCTATCTATCAAAAACATGATCTCAGTATGTTAACAGTATGTTACAGATATTTGATGGAACACAGTTTCCAGAATCTCTAAGGATCTTGACACCTTCTCTTCTACAAGGAAGTAACTGAGAGTAGCATAAGGGATAGGTGTTCGTAGCTTTTAGTAAAGATGTCTTACTCTGGCACAAAAGCTGACGGAAGGAGCAGCCAAAAACCAGAGTCACTGAACACCACAATTTTGTCCAAGCCAGTGCTGCATATACACCCACACATACTCCAGTCACATCTCTAGATATATAGATGAAATAAAAATATCGAGGCTACCAAAAATGGCTCTTTAATTTTTTAGAAGGAAGAAATTTTTGTAGAGATACTTCATGTCTCTTTGTTGAGGTCTAGATTTGGGGTACCTAAATGAAATTAGGGTTTAGTTAAGGTCTAGTGGCAGGTTTGGGGTACAGGGAGTCAAACAGAGTTTCCCTGCAACCCCCTTGGATTCGGCGCAAGGATACGGCGGTAAATGAGGTCTGGTAGCGGTGCGAATTCCCAATAAAAGCATTTATTGGCCCGGAGAGCTAGATTGATAAAAGAGGTTTATTAAGGAGTTTAGAAGTAGGAGATAGGTGAAGGTAGAGATAAGGAGGGCACTGGACAGAGGATCCAGTGGACAGAGGGTCCTCACATGGCGACCATGTTTGGAATCTCTGCAAAGAGGGGTTCCCAGTGTGGTCCTTTTAAGTCGGAGACTTAGCTCGAGGGGCTTTGGGGTGTAGCCCCAAAGTTGGTTCAGATCCGGGTGGGGCTGGGACAGGTCCAGATCTTCTATTGTAATTCAAAGGGACCAGGATTTGTGAGTCAAAGGGTAATTTACATTAACTAGGGGGGGTTGGGAATCAAAGATTGGAATCTTTCCTGCATCATCTTGGTTCAACTATTTTGATTCCCTTACCACTGAAATGAATCCTAATTAGCAAGTACTCTTTGGCATTCATTACTTGACTCTCTAGAGAATAGATTGTGTCTCAGCTTGGATAGTTTCATTTACCATTTGGCTCTTTGTTGAGGGTCCTTTTATTCTTTTATTCTTGACTGAGATGGCCCATTCATGCATTGTTATTGATGTCTTTTTGCCTCAGGATGTTTATTGCCAGGAGAAACATACAGATCAGTGAGAAACCCATTTCAGTTTGAAAACCTTTGGGAAAGGTTTCCCTTTGAGTCAACTCAATAAGTGTTTGCTGAACCCCTGCTCTGGTACCCAGCCTTTTGCAAATTCACTGTGTGGAAGAAACAGAAAAAGAAAAACTGTCCTCATGCTTAAGAAATCATCCTACTTGTTGTACTGGCAAGATTTCCATTCAGAGAATAATACAGCTCACTTTTTTATATTATTTAAGAGTCAAAAGCACTTTCATTACAGCAACTTGTGTTGCATGTTTCTAAGCATCCTTATCCTCACATTACACATAATAAGGTAAAATAGCATGAATAGAGGAATAGACTCAAAACTATTTCTGACACAAATTTGCTAATGACCCTGGCGAAGTCATTTAATATCTTAATATTCTGGCAACTCATTAAGATTATAGGTTTAAAAGATGATATGAAGTGGCATTAAGAGAGAGACTTTCCTCAAGCAAGAATTCCTTATGACAATGAAATTGCAGTTTCAGTTCCTATCCCTATTTTATAGATGAGAAAAACTGAGGTTCAGAAATAGATCTGTGAACTACTAAATAAGTGTTGGAGCAAAAATTAAACCCATGTTACCTGACTCCAAGTCTAACATTATTGCCACTAAACTACTCCTTTAAGAAAAAGGGGCACAGAGGACATTGTAAGTTATAACTAATGTGTCAAGTCAAGACAAGTCAACAAGAATTTATTAAACATCTACTATGTGCCTGAAACTGGGCTAGGAATGTATTTTTATCAGTCCTGGTGAAAATAAAAGCCCATCTGAGGCATACGTTGGATTCTAGCACTATAAACACAAATCCATAAAGTTATTAGCAAATCAAAAACTATTTCTTTCATGCCAGAATAAAAAGGAAAAAAGGTTACCATCCATTGTATAAGAGAGCATAGAGACAGACTGTTAAAAGCAAATATTCCCTATCTCTGTGGCAACATAATGGATTTGTCCTGAACTGATTTTTAAAATATCACTTTCATCTCTATTAAAAATGTGAAAGCATAGAGGTTCTGAATAGTGTTGGAGTCAGGAAGATTTGGGTTCAAATCCTAATTCTTCTATTTCCTAAGCTGTGTAATTTTTTTAAACACTCATTCCATCATCTATATATATATTTTTTTTAAATAACACCTGGAGTATATAGTATAAGGAGTTGTTGTGAAGTTCAAAAAAACTAATGTATGTCAAATACTGATGTTACTGCTACCAATAAAGTCCTCTTCTTCAAAACAGGAAATGTTTAAAATAAAATAAGTGTCAGATATTGTTATTATGATGTATTATCCTTGTCATCGAATCATAGAATCTCAGAGATAGACCTCAAAGGTCATTGAATTGATTCCAAACCAAAATTATGAATTGCTTCTGCAACATGTAATTCCCTAAGTCTGTACTTGAAGATATCCTGATGAGGACCTTATTCTCCTTTTTTAATTAATTTATTTACTTTAATTTACATTTCTTTATAAATCATGTTGGGAGAGAAAAATCAGAACAAAAGAGAAAAAACATGAGAGAGAGAAAAAGTGAACATAGCATGGGTCTATTTACATTCAATCTCTATAGTTCTTTTTCTGGATGCAAATGGCATTTTTTGCCCAAAATCTATTAGAATTGCTTTGATCACTGAATCACTTTGAAAAACCAAGTCTTTCATATTTGATCATCACACATTCTTGCTATTATTTTGTACAATGTATTCATGGTTCTACTTATTTCACTCAGCATCAGTTTATATAAATTTTTCTAAGCCTTTCTAAAATCAGCTTGTTCATCATATGGTTTAGAATAATAATATTTCATTAATTTCATGGAAATTATTCAGCCATTTCCCAATTGACGGGCATCTACTCATTTTCCAATTCTTGGCTATCACAAAAAGAGCTACTACAAATATTTTTTGCACATGTGGGTCCTTTTCCTTCCTTTATGATTTCTCTGGGATTCAGACCCAGTAGTGGTACTGCTGGGTCAAAGAGTATGCCCAGTCAGACAGCCCTTTGGGCTTACTACTTCTCAAAGCAATTGGTTTACCTTTCTAAAAACTGCAATTGTGAGAAAGCATTTATTTATATATAGTCAAAAACTGATTCAATGCAACTTCTACCCACTGGTTCTTACTATGCCCTCGGGGGCCAGGCAGAAAAAGTCTAATCTTTCTATCCTGTAATGTCCCTTCAAATATTCTAGGACTATAATCAGGATCCCTGAGCTCCGGAGGCCTGTCTTTTATATTTTCACTGATTGCTCTCCATATGACAGTCTCTAGTCCCTTCCCCAACCTGATTATTCTTTCTACACACTCTTAAGTTTGTCAATAGTCTTCCTAAAATGTGACTCCATGATTAAGTACAATAAACTAGATGGGTTAGGGGCAGAGCAGATGCCAGAAAAGCTATTAGATCCCTTGTGTTGGACATTTTATTACTATAAATAAAACCTAATATTGTATGAAATTTTTGACAACTAGGTCACATTACTGATTAATATTGAGTTTTGTATTCTCTGAAACTCACTGTCACTCCAATCACAATCTTACTCATTGCAAGCACAACATTATTTTTATTTATGATAGCTCATATTTCTATAGCATCTAGCAGTTTTGAACCCACTTTACATGATTTATTTGATTTTATCTTCACAACAAGAAAGCAATGCAAGTATCAGTATCTCATTTTGCATTCTCAGTACCATAATCGTTATCATGATTCCCATGACCATTATCATCATTGAAGTTATTATTGAAATCATCATCATTGTTGTGACCGTCATCATCACCATCAACATCTCACCATCTGACATGCTGCCCAAACCAGAATCTAAGTCTCAGAGAACTTACCATTTTTATACCTGGAAATCTGACTCTGAAATCCCAATGTCCTGATTGGGATTACCTAAATCAGATAGGTAGCTATTCAGGCAGTTAAATGGTACAGTAGATAAAGTACTGGATTTAGAATCCCCCAGTTTAAATCCAATCTCAGATACTAGCTTTGTGACCTGTGAGCAATTCATTTTAACCTCTGCCTGCCTCCATTCCTCATCTCTAAAATAAGGATAATAATTGCATCTACTGGTCAGAGTTATAGTGAGAATTAAATTAGATATTAATTAAGAACTTTGCATACATTAAAACACAACATAAATGCTATATATTATTATTGTGGTTATTATTACTATCACCACTACCATAACAACTGCTACTATTACTACAACTACAATTATTGTTGCAAAAAAAATCCATGTAGACGTGATGGCTGCTTCATTTCCCTCCCCAATCTTCCTACTATAGGCTATGTCCCTTGTTTTTCTCATTCCTCAATGTTTCAGTTGTAGAACCATAATCAAATCAACTCTATCATTGCTGGAAAGGGTGGGTTAATTTAATCCTCATGTTTCTTTATCATCCCTATAGCTTTCCAAAATAAAATATCTCTCCTGGTCATAATTCTTCTATATGTTCTGTAGCTCCTTAGAGTACAAGTTCTTTGAGGAAAGGGACTTTCTTCAGTTTTGTATTTGTATTGCCACTACTTAGCACAGAGTTTGGCACATAATGAGTGCTTAATAAATTGATTTTTTTTCTTTTCATTTATTCAGCAGCAGCAAAGTCCACATCTCCAATTAAATTATCCATATTATCATCGCAACTAATTCCCTCCTCTTTCTATTATTACCTTATTTCAATATTCTTTATCATCATTACAAAACCTTTATCAAGGCCCATCTTGATCTTGACAGAGCTCAATTTATTTATGCATGGAATATTAATTTGACCTGATCCCTGCCTTCTAAGAGTTTATGGGTCAAGTTCTAATAAAGGGCAGCCTCTGAACTTCTAATCACTTTGCAATACATAAAATTTGGGAAGACCTGGTGGGAGTTAGGGAGATCATTCTAGAAGAAAAACTATTTTGGCTTTTTCTGTGAGTCTCTGACCTACTTTGATCTCAGTGACAGATACCATGTTCAGCTGAAGTGATCATCAAGCTCCATTAACATATCAGTCCCACCTTATTATGAAATTCTCATTAATGCCCATTATGCTGATGGTGATTATACAGTTCTATAGCAGCACTTACCTGTAAAGTGCTGCTCAATCATTATGAAGTGCTGGGTTCTATGGTGCAGACTAAGTCATCACTTCCTCAGTTTTCTCTGTAAGAGCACCTTAAAATCTAGGGCACATTGGCATCTACTCAAAATGAGCCAAAATCTGCTATTGCAATTATCACCAATTACTCTCAGTTCTGACCTCTAAGATGTAGCAGAATAAGTCTAAATCCTATTATTCTTTGAAAACATCCCCTCTAAATCTTCTCTTCTTTAGGATATATATTCCTAGGTTCTTCAAGCAATTTCCATACTAAAACAAGGTGTCTAATTCTCTTATTATTCCTGTCACCCTATTCTGGACATGTTCCAGGTGGTCAATATTCTCCCTAAAAACATAGCATCCACAATATAGCACTTTAAAGGTGGTCTGACCACCAAGTCACTTACTTTTCATAGTTATTAGTTTCCTTAGTTATTTAGTTCCCTCTCTTAATAATCTTATTACAAAAAGATCATATTAGCTCTTTTTTGGCTAGTATATGAGAGTGCTGGCAGATATTAAGCTTAAAATCCACTCTTCTCCTCCACCTCTTCTTCCCAGGACCTATTGTCTAATGTCTTTCCCCATTCTCCACTTATGCATTTGTATTTTTGAAGCCTAATTCCAAATTCTATATAAAGTTTCTATAAAGTTTCATCTTTTTATAATTCAGCCTTTCCTTTTCTGTCTTTTTTCCTCTATCTTATTATTGTTGTTAATATTATTATTTTGCTATGAATATGAATAATTCCCCTCTGAAATGTGAGGGAAAATGAGATTTGGGGTCAGTGCATAGAACCTTTTATCCTTCTTTAGCACATGGATAGTTCCCAAGTATGTTGGTGATTACCTGAGGATAAGAATATGTAATCAGGAAGAGTACAGATGAAAACCTAAGGGTATGGAAGGAAACTATCCAAAAGACAAATGGGCTTTGTTGCACAATGGATAGAGAGCTGGGTCTAGAATTAGGAAGATCTGAGTTCAAATCTAGTCTCAGGCACCAACTTTGTAGCCCTTAGCAAATTATATAATTTTGTTTACATCAGTTTCTTCATCTGGAAAATGAGTTGGAAAACACAAACCATTCCAGCATCTTTGACAAAAAAAAAAAAAAAAAATGGCTTACAAAAAGTTAGACAGGACTGAACAACAACACTCAAGTGGCTTCCCCAAAATTCCAAGTCTTCAAGGAGAGGTTGTAAAGAGAAATCCTGTTCAGATCAAGTTTGATTAAATCACTTCAGATATGCCTGCAATTATGAGATTCTAATTCTTTTTATCCTCATGGACATGCCATTATATAACAAAAAGAACTCTAATGATCTGTATTTGAATCCTGACTCTGTGGGTTTCTGTGGGTTGGAAGGTCATTTCTATCTTAGAAATGTCATTTCACGTTTTGAAAGGGCCTCAGTTTGTCCATTTGTAAAATGTAACATTTTACCCAAATCCTATAAAGAGAAAAATTTACCATCATAGATTCATAGTTCTAGAGCTGGAAAGGACTCATAGACCATCTGGTCTCTCATTTAATAAATGAAAAAAGTGAAGCCCACAAAAGTTAACTAACCTACCCGAGGTCATAGAGGCAGTTGTCATCAGAGACAGATTTGAACTTAGGTCTTCCGAGTCCAGAGCCAGTGCTATTACCCCTATACTAGTCTGCATGTGTTAGATTTGAGGTCCAGTCTCAGGATGATAAGACATACACCGAGCACAAATGGTGAACATATAGTACACAGTTCCCTGAGTAGAGAGTGTTTAATGGCTCTTAAAAAGCAATCCTGCCTGGTTAGTGTTCACAGAGACGTCTGCCTGTAAATGCAGGGAGAGGGAATAAAGTCTCCCTCAGCCATCTGGCTGCCAAAGTACGGTGAAGTTTTTCATTTCAGTCTTTTAACAGCACCAGCAATAAAGAAACAACAAAGGTTTTTTTTTCAGCCTCGGAGCTAGCAGGTGAAATCAGAAAGAGACGGGCTGGCCAGAAGGCAACCTGCTTCTCCTGCTGGCCCTACTCATTGTGTGACATTGGCTACATCAATTTCCTTTTCTGGGTCTTTGAGTCTTTCTGGTTTCTATAAAACAAAAGGGTTGGATCAGATGCGTTCTATGGTACCTGCATGTTCTGAAATTTGGTGCTCTATCTTCTAACATTCTATGATATAGTTTCACTCCTACCTTTGACCTGTTTTATTGATTTTAACTGGTTATGACTTTTTTTATCTCCTGGGTTTAAATCCTCAGAATTATCTTTCATTCTTCCTTTTCCTTTACTTTTTGTACTCAGTCAGTTGTAGGGTCCTACTGATTCTTCCTTTCAAAAAAAAGTCTTTACCTTGATCACTACTCTCTATTTAGACTGCCTCCACCCTAGTCTAGGGTGGAGTTCCCTCTCTTGAGTTCAATGCAATAACTTCCCAGCTTTACCCTCTATATCAAAGACTTCTAGACAAATTAGCTTTACACAGAGGCCATTCTACTACCCTTCCACTAAAGTTTTAAAAAATTAGTGATTCCCTATTGCCCACTGAGTAATGTTTTAATTCCTTTATATGGAATTTAAGGTCATCCATAACTAGTAACAAAAGGTGCGTACCTGCCCATATTTGTCATATCCTTCCCACATCCTTTGCTTCCTACAGCCAAACTAGATAGCTTTCCATCCCTTGATTATGCAACATGATCTCCCACTTCCATACTTCCCATTCTATGTCTAGAATGCCCTTTATTCCCATTTCACCTTTTAAATTGCTAACTACTCTAAAAAGTCCATTTATATACCAGTCCATCCAGGAAGCCTTCCTTGATATCCTTTGTTAGACCTCCATCATCAGCATTTATATAGCAACTTGTATTTCTCTATTGAATTTGTAATTTACCATTGTTTATCTTCCTATTAAACTGTAATGATGATAGATATCACTTCTTATGAAGGTAGGATCCAGTTTGTGTAATTCCTGGACCTTATGCAGATGCTTAACAAATGAATATTAAAAGCTTTATTAGTTCATGGTATTAAGTAGAATGTTTGTCCCAGTTTCCATACCTCATAGGATTGTACCAGATAACCTTACTTCAACTAGGACCTTCCCATATCTCACACCCTTTCAGACAACTGAGACCCTCACAGATTCTGAGTATATAATTTTATAATCATTAGTAATTACTAGTGCTCTTCATAGATCCATAGTGAAAACTGAAAGTCCCTCAGAAGCCTTAGTTCAGGGTTTCTTAACTTATTTTTTTGTCATGAACTCATTTGATATTCTGGTGAATCCTATGGACATCTTAGAATAATCTTTTTAAAATCATAAAATAAATAGTATTAAAAAGAAAATCACATATTAAAATACAATTATCAAAATATTTTAAAACAAGTATGCAGACTGGCCCTAAATGTTCCTAAATGCCCTCCATAATCCCTAGGTAAATCCAAAAGGTTCCCCCCCCCCAATCCACACACACACTTTGACTTTTTAGACTTGTCCCAAGGATGGCCTGAGTCCCTCATAGCTCCTAGGAACACTCCAAGTTTAAACCAATCCCTAGAGATTGTCATGCTGCTTAAAACCAAATATTGCTGGGCTTCTTTGTTATATACTATAATCCAGACAGCTCAGAGGCTGTTGCTCATTGATGGGAGGAGAGGGTCACAGCAGGAAGGTGGATGGGGGAAGAAAGCACTGAACACATCTGTTTGCTTATGATTAGCAAGCACCCAATCAGTCCTGGCATGGCCAGCTGCAGTCGACTCTGTCTCCTGCTTCTCTAATTAAAGGGGAGTCCCCCAAAGTAGGGCTGATTGCTGAACCCATAAGTGTGGGATCTGTCACTGAAGGAAAATGTTGCCTTTCTCTCCTAAGATCTTTGCCTGATCTTATCTTCTAAAAGGAAAAAAAAATGGGGGGGGGGGGTCAAGAGAATGAAAGATTCAAGGAGAGAAAATTTCTCAAAGAAAATAGAGGGGAGGAAAGGGGAGGAACATCTTTCTTAAGGCTCAGATGTCCTCAACAATGCCAATAGAGAATCTCAGCATCTCAAGCTAGAAATGAACCAAAGGGCACATAACATAGAATGTCAGAGATGGAAGAAGTCTGAATATAGAATGTGAGAACATAGAACATTAGAAAGGGAAGGAATCTTTGAACATACAACATAAAATAAAAATGTCAAGGATAGAAGAAGTGTTAGGATTTAGAATGAGAGCATAGATTTGGAATGGAAATAAACCTTGGAACATAGAATATCATATGTTAGAGATTAAAGGGCCTTCTCAAAATTCTCTTGTCCAACATTCACTTTACAGAAAATACTGAGACTCAGAGAAAAAAATTGACAATGAAAGAAACTTCCTTATCATTTTCCTATTCATTCTTAAAAACCCCACTTCTTCCAGGAAGTCTATTCTGACTATTGCAACTAAGACTAATTCCTCCAATTTCTGAACATCCATTACAGGCATTTTACGTAGCTTAATAAGAGCAGTGTGTTTAGAGGCAGAGGTCCTGAATGTAGACCCCCAACTATGCCACCTGGAATAGGTTTTTGGAAGGATATAGACAAGTTTCACAGTGTATAGAGAAGAGGGAGCAGGATAAGCTTTTGTAGGAAAGAACAAGTATAATCCATTTTTTTCTGGCCAATCCTTCAAATACTTGAAGGCAACTGTCATACCTTGGTCTTTTCATCTCCAGGCCTAACAGAGCCAAATCTTTCATCCAACAATCATATTTGGTAAGCTCAAACTCTTGTTTTCTCTCTTCCATCTTCACATTTTCCTTTTTCTCTCAGAATGACAGAATAGACCACTGGGGGAATTCAGGGAAGGGAAACATGAGAAGAAGAGATATGCTATCTCATCTCATTGGCAACTACTCTATATTATAAGAACAAAATGCCCTGGAAGTTCCTATTGAGGAAATATGTAATGCTTCCTCAACCTCTCTCTCTAGCCCTAAAAAAGCTAAGGAAATACATATTGTACCTTGGGCCAGATTCCTTTATAATGAAAAACACTATAATCTATTTCCTGAGCACCATGGCTCCCAAAGCTATGATTACGGATGAGAAGTTTTTATCAGTCCAGACTCAGGGCAAAAAGTAATGATTTAAATAAATGCATATTTAGATTTTTCCCTGAGTTTAGGGGAACTATCCTAATCTGTTCCCAGGAAAGATTCTATCTTTAGCAACTGAGCCCTTTGGGTAATGAAAAGTACCTATGCAATGTGTCTTATGATCTCTGGCATTTGAAAAATCTCCTATGAATGGGAGGGAATGAAGGCCACATTCCCATGAATTAGTGTTAGAATCATTGCCATGGAATGGCAGAACTAGCAGGACTCTGAGAACAGAGGATAATAAGATTCTAGAGGTTGATCAGGAAGGGATCTTTGAGGTCATTTAACCTAAATTGTCTCTTCAATTCAATCCAACCAGCATTTACTAAGCACTTACTGGGTGGCCAATGTTTAGATACATGATAAACAAAAATAGTCCCTTATTTCAAGGTCTATTCAATGGAAATAATGCTTACACAATTAAGTAAACAAAATAATATACATAATGTGTGTATTATATATGTACAGGTAAATGTATATACATGTGTAGGTACATGTGTATGTAAAACATGTATTGTATGTATATATCTAGATATTTATATAGGAGTGTTATAGAAAGGATCAGAAAAGGTCTTCTTAGTAAGTGATGCTTGAGAGAAGCTTTGAGAGAACTATAGATTTAAAAGGGCACAGGGGAGAGAAGGGAGAGCATGGCAAACAGTTCTACCTCTGAAAAGGTACAGAGCAGGAGATAAAACATGGTATTGAGAAATAAGTAAAAGAATGCTCTGGCTAGAGCATAGAATGCATGAGGGAGAAACATGGAATCAGTCTGGAAAGATACTCTGAAGCATGATTGCAAGGGCTTCCAATGCTCAAAATTGGGATTTGTGTTTTGTCCAAGAGGCCTTTGGGGGATAACCAGAGCATCTTGTAGAGAGTAGAGACATCACAAAATTTCTGCTTTAGAATTATTTATTTTTAGATAGGAAAACTAGGGTCACTTGCCAAAGAAGAACCAATATTCCAGGCAGGAGAATCCTTATCTTCTGACTCTTACTCCAGCTCACATTCCATTACACCATGCTGCTTCTCATAGAATATTAGTCAGTAATAATACTAAGCAAAAGAATGTCAGAAATAAAAGAAACACTAGAACATTTTAGAAGCAATAAGCTGATTGGTATACAGAGGAGGAGGACCCTTTTAGTGAAAGATCCTGAAATCATGGCAAAGAGGATTTATTCAAGGAATGTTTAGTAAGGAAAAGAGGTTATCATTTGTAAAAGAGATTAGGCTTGTTTTGCTCTGCTGTAGAAGGTAGAATGAGAAGCAAAGGGGGGAAAGGAAGAAAATGCAGGGAGGAAGATCTTGACTCATAAAGAAAATAATTCATTATAATTAATTAAAGATATCCTAAAAGAGAATTGACTTTTCCCCAAAATAGTGAGCTCTTCATTAATGGAAGTCTTCAAGTTTTAGTTGTACAATTTCTTATTATGTGTTTGACATAAAATAAGTATTTAATAAACACTTGTTGATTGATATATTGATTGATTATATTAGCATGTGGGCAGTGGATAGAAAGATGGCCTTGGAGTCAGGAAGACCTGAATTTAAATCTGGCCCAAGGTACAAACTGCCTGTGTAACCCTGGACAAGTAATTTAACACTATTTTTCTCAGGTCCTTGTCTATAAAAATAAGCTGGAGAAAGAAATGCAAATAATTCCAAAACCTCTGCCAAGGAAACCCCCAAAATGGGGATCATGAAGAATTGGACACAATCGAGAAAGCTTCTTGAGGTCAGGGACTGTTTTTGCTCTTGCTTTTTCTCCCCAATGTTTAGCATAGTCCCATAGTAAACTAATAAATTCTTGGTTGATTAATTAATTGACTGATGGAATAGAAATTGTTTACCAAACACGGATTAGTCTATAGAAGTTCTAAGGCTCCTTTGAGATCTTGAGAGTCTGTGATTCTTTGAAAATATGAGAGCTGAATGGTGACTTAGAAAATATCATATAATATTTACAAGGAATCTTAGAAATGTTTTATCCAAAATTTTAGCATTTTACTTAGGGGAAACTGAGCCCAAGAGATAAGAATTCATTTTTTCAAGGTTATTTGGGAATTCAGGGGCAAAGCTAAAACAAAAACCCAGATGTGTGTTGATTTACAATTTGTAATTTCTTCTGTTAGACCATGTTCTGCCTACTCCTTTAACAAAGGATAGGTGGTTTTGAATACTCAGTACTATTAGCAACAATGAATATAATGAATCATTTGGCAAGAATCATTAAGCAATGAGAGTAAATGTAGGGAGAAATATTAACAAAAGCAAAATCAGGAAGGATTGGGAATTTTTATTTAAATCAGATCATTGAATTTCTGCTTTCCTGGGTTTCAGTCCTGGCCACAACTCTGGGTGAACGTAGAAAAGTCCCCTTTTGGGGATCTCAATTTTCATATCTATAAAATAAAAAGGGTTGTACTAGATGACTTCTAAGGTACCTTAAAAGTCTGACTTTCTATGAACTATTTATATGAAAGACTTCTTTTTCTTTCAAGATATTTATCCTTATGCAAGTTCTTTGAGAGCAGGGACAATTTAGTATATCCAAATAAAGTTACTAATTCATCTCTCCCTTCAGTCAAATCTGTTTTCCTGTCATCTGTAAATTCAGAGACTGAAAAATTGGAAGGACTTTAGTTATTTCATCTAATCTAACATACCCTTCACATACCTCTTCAGTCCTAGAAACAACTTTGTTCATCCCTTGTCTGGAATGCCTTTCCTAGTTTTTATCTCCTAACCAAATTCTACTCATACTTCAGTGTCCAGCTTGAATCTTACCTCCTCAAAAAAGACATCTTTGATCACTTCTACCCACATTGATTTCTCTCTCTTCCAGGAATGCCTGCATTTTTTTTTAATCCTTCATATAGCCTTTCTGGAATCACAATCATCTGTTTATCACACTTGCATCCTTTATTATTCTTTGTTTTTTGAGGTTCAGGGTTTTTTTTCTTGCATGTATTTACATATGTCATGGTACCACGCTTACAATAGGAATTTGATAGGTGTCTATTGACTAATGTATCATTATGAAGCAGGGCTTCATTGTCTGAATTACTTTTGTTGTTGTTTTTTGTTATTATTCAGTCATTTTTATATCTGACTCTATATCAAAACTTTTTAAACTGTGGGGCACAACTCCATGTGCAGTTGCTAACTAAATGTGTGGGGTCATGAAAATATGAATCTTATTAGTAAATGTTTGATTTGCATACCTATTTTATATACTCATATGCTTGGTATTGTGTAAAAATTTCTCAGGCAAAAAGGAATTGTGAGTAGAAAAAGAAATCCTGCTTCATATGATTAAATAGATTTTTTTTTTGGCAAAGATACTGGAGTATCTTACTGTTTCTATAATGTGCCCCCATTTTACAGATGAGAAACTGAGATGAATAAGAATTTTATGATTTGCTTAAGTGACATAGCTAGAAAGTGTCTAAGACCAAGTTCAAATTCAAATCTTTCTAATTTCAAGCCTGATGTTTTCTTCACTGCACACTTAAATGTTTCACTTATATTGTCTTAGTAGTTACTTAATCATTTTATGGTATGGTTCTTCTTATTCCTATCCAGTGGGACATGATTTGATGTCCCCTCATATAGGTACATGGTGATGAATAATGAGTAGTTTCACATTGAAGATGCTGATTGATTTCATTTACAGCTTGGAAGCCATCCAAAATAGGCAATCCAAGATATAAAGTGACCTTGAACTTCTCTGAAATTCAGTTCTTATCTGTAAAATATCCTATGTAGTTTATAGATTCTTTAAGGTGTTTTGCAGTTACAAATCCCTTGAACTTATAAAATTATGTCCTAATTGTGACAAATTGAAGAAATTCAGAAATTTTATCCTTAGGAGAAGACCAAGAAGGACATGACTATTATATTCAATTATTTGAAAACTAACCACAAACCAGAGAGAATTGTTCTGTTTGGTTATGGAGAGCAAAGTTAGGAATAATTAGCAGAAATTATTGACACTTTAATTTAGGTTCAATAGATGTAAGGAATAAAAAAAATTACCTTATAATTAGAATTTCCTCTATAATGAAAAGATTGACTCTTGGGGTAGTGAGTTCTCCATAATGAAAAATTTTAAGCTGAGGCCAGATGTCATGTTGGAGTAGATGGCCTCTAAGACCCCTGTCAAGTCTGAATTTAATGACTCAGTGAGCTTCTCAACAATAAGGGCTCTCCAAAGATGAAATTGACTACTTCAAGGGTAAATAAGTCATTCATCAGTGAAGCTCTTTAGGTAGAGGATAGATGGCTATTTGTCAGGACAGTGTGAAGGATGAACTAGAAATCTTTGAGATAAAAGTGTAAAGTTCTGTGAGCCTGTGAGTCACAAACAGAGCGGGTGTTGTGATGATGCAGAGATCTGACTTCATGATGACCAACATCTAGGTTTCTTTCTATATTATTATAACTTCCAACCAGATGACAGTTGAGACTTTCAGGCAAGCTGCCCATGTGGTCTTTAATATGAAGTAAAAAATGATAGAGGATGATTAAAAAAAAAAACTGTAGTGCTGAAGGGTCTGGCACTATTTCAAATGGGAAAGTTAGGGATTCAAAAACTATGAAGTCCCACATTCTCTGGCCTGGGTTCAAGTGCTAGTGGTGCCATTTGCCAGCTGTGAGGTGTTAGGTAATTTACTTCCCTTCTCTGAACCTCAATATCCTCATCTATAAAATGGGGATAATAACACCAACTTCATGGAATTGTTGTGAGGATCAAATGAGATAAAATCTCTTTATAAGCTGTAAAGATCTAGATAGAAATACATTATTATTGCCAGTTCTCTACAAGGAATGCTTCTGGGGAGGGAATTTTTTTTTTAGAGTAGAGTGGAAAATTAGCTCCTTTTGAATAGGACAATCTAGTCACATGAGTTTTGTGCTGTCAGCATAGGGAAGAAATAAACAGTTTTTCTCTGTCCCTTGTGAGTGGCTTAGAAGAAGCTGAAAAGGCAAAACCAAGACCAGGGATACTGTACATGATGAAGGCTTTATCAAGAATTTGCCTTTGTACAGATGAATCCTGTGACTTCAGCATCAGGCAAAGACAGAAGCAAATTACAGAAATAATTTCTCAAACGGAAGTGCTCATAATGAACAGAATATAAAAACCTGGATAGATACTTTAATAACGTAGACCCCAAAAGCTGAGGACAATCCAAAGAAAGGCTTTTGTTGCCAAGCTTCTGTGAAGTCCTAGGACAATGTATTAACCCTAAAAACATTTAATTCTGAGCTATGATTCAAGATGAGGGAGAAATATTATTCTTTTGTTTTGCTTCTAACTTCAAGAGTTTATTTATTTTTACTGATTTAAAAAAAAACCTTATTTTAGAGTTTTTTTAATAGCTTTTTATTTTTTCAAATACATTCAAAGATAGTTTTCAACATTCACCTTTACAAAACCTTATGTTTCAAATTTTTCTTATTGATCCCCCCTTCCCAAGACAGCAAGCAATCTAATATAATTTAAATATGTTTAGTTCTTCTAAACATATTTCCTTATTTGCCATGCTGAACAAGAAAAATCAGACCAAAAAGGGAAAAAAAAAAACAACTGAAAATAACAAAAATGGTGAAAATGCTCTTTCTGGATGTAGTTCTCTCCCTGAATGAAGATGGCTCTTTCCATCCCAAATCTATCAGAATTGCCTTGAATCACCTCATTGCTGAAAAGGGTCAAATCCATCACGGTTGATCAATACGTAGTCTAATTGTTGCTAGGTACAATGTTCTCTTGGTTCTGATCACTTCACCTGGCATAGGTTCATGTCAATATTTCCATGCTTTTCTGAAATCAGCCTGTTCATCATTTCTTATAAAATAACATTTCATTACATTCAGAAATATTAATTTATTCAACCATTGCCCAGCTGATGGGCAACCATTCAATTTCCAGTTACTTGTGACTACAAAAGGACTGCTACATTTTTTTTTTATTTTTTTATGATTTCTTTGGGATACAGACCTAATAGAGAAACTGCTGGATTGAAGGATATACACAGTTTTATAACACTTCAGTCATAATTCCAACTTTTTCTCCAGAATAGTTGGATCAGTTCACAACTCCACCAGCAATGCATTAGTGTCCCAGTTTTTCTACATCCCCTCCAACATTTATCATTATCTTTTCCTGTCATCTTAATTAGTCTGAGAGATGTGAAGTGGTACCTCAGAGATGTCTTCATTGCATTATAAAGTATTATTCTAATCAATCTTAAACTAGGATATGTCATAGAATTCTCAGATCTATACTTATCTATATCTATACTTAATTCTCCAGACAACATGGTATGAATTCAATTCCTTGCATATATCTCAAGTTTTTCCACTGTCATGCCTGGAATCATTTCCCCATTCCTGTTTGAAATCCTACATAATTCAGTTCAAATTCCATAAATTATTGGAAACCCTTCCAGATGCCCAAACTCAGCAATCATCTTTCCTTCTTTCAACTTAACTTATCATTTGTTCTCCTTCTGTTAAGTATTGTATATTTATCTGTTTTCTATCTCCCACTGCTAATTGCAAGCCACATATGATTAGAAAGTATGTTTTAATTATCTTTGAAATTCTACATCTCTGAGCCTATGCTCTGAGCCTTTGCAGTAGGTACCTCCAAAATGGTATTGAGTACATGCTTTAAAAAAGATACAAAATTATGCCCATTTCTTCTAAAGTTTGTTTTATAAGGTGACCTACATTATACTTTGATGTTTTTTCCTTTGTTATTTTGATAAATGTTTTATTAACCTTATCTTTCATTTTAAAAACAGCAATAAACAGTTCATGTTTGTGATTTCAATCTCAGGCAAAATATAACTCTTAAAACTCAGAACACCAGATCAAAGAAAGCACCATCAACTGGAAATATTTCTGCATTTTAGAAATATAATTTTTAAGAAATGAATTAACTTTAGTTTCAAAAGATATTAGTGGACAATGAATATAATCAGAAAATTATATAACTCATGTTGTTGGGATGGCTATCTCCCTTTGAGTAAAGATTCCTAGCATTGAGAGCTGCAAGAAATTTTAAAAGCCATCCAGTTTAATGTGTGCACTTTTGAAGATTAGAAACCTGGAGTTTAAAGAGGTGCAGTGATTTGTCCAACTGCTGAAGCCAGAATCAAAACCCAAGACTTCTCTCCCAGTTTTCTTTCTAGTATATTACCAGAAATGGAAGATATGGTTCCTGTCCTTAAGGAGCTCATAATCTGTTGAAGAAGACTAAATTCACATACTAGACAACCACAGAACAAGAAGAAAAGATAAGGAATCAGGTTCTATGTTATCCATTACAGTCTTCAACTATCAAGGGAAAAGATGGAACCTATGGATTTAGTAGTCAATGCTGATTACACAAACCAAATGGGCCTTGGAGAATCCATAAGATTTAGATAAATCAATAACTCATGTTCATGAAGGATTTAAAAAGAATACCTTTCCAAAAAGACTACTCTTTACATTGGAGATTCCACACAAAAGCCAGATGACTATTTGTTGTATATGTTCTGAATTAGGTTCGTGTTTCAGACTAGGATGAGATTAGATGCCCTGCAAGGGTAACTTGAATATTCAGTCATTCTCAATATTTCTTTCATTTTCCACCTCAGTGGAAAGGATTGGTCTAATTGCTGTCCACCAAAAAGAAGAAAAAATATCAGACTGATGAGTTGCTGGCATCCTAGCCTAGTATTTGTCTTCTTTTCCTGTTCTCAGAGTAGTCTTTACACATGTTGATCAGATCTTCAGAGAATTTATGTCCATGGGGAGAAAACCTGAGGTCATCAGAGCTGGAAAATGGATCACAGGATGAAATATTTAAGGCTATTCAGGAAGACCAACACAAATCTCTTCCAATCCCCTCAATTAAAGAAAAGTGACACTAGATCTGGTGTCAGGAGTACCTGAGTTCAAATCTAACCTGCAACACTTAGCAAATACTTCCTAGCTGGGTGACCCTGGGTAAATCATTCAACCCTAAATGCCACACACACACACACACACACACACACACACACACAAACACACACACACACACACACACACACACACACACACATACACACTTTTTAAAGAAAATGGAGTGGAGGCTCAGATAAATCAAGTGATTCATCCAAAGTCACATGGACAGTAGGTAACAGTCATATCAAACACCAGCCCTTGAATTTTAGAACCAGTTGTATTTCACTCCCATGAACTAGGTGAATTCTGAAAGCAAGAGATTGGATGCTCCAGAAAGAAATAAAACTATGGTATGGGCAAGCTGGCTGCACACTTAGGCAATGTATGAATTGGGGGTTAAAAGTATAGGAATCCCCAAATGTTTGTGGCTAAAAAAAAGTTTAATTTATGATTAAATATCTCAAAGGGGAGATAGATATATAATATATATCTATTTTCCAATCTTCAAGTTTGTTGTGCAGTTGTTTTAAGAGTTAGTTCTGGGAATATATAGGTTTTTCCATTCTTCCAAAGTGATATGACCTAAGGAGAAATATGTTTACTGCTCTCCTGGATTGTACCCTGGTCTGTGAACAACCATAATATGAGATATGAAAATATAAAAGGTAGATTGAAAGATAGATAAGAGAACATTTATCACTTGCAATGATGCTCTATGCTAAGTTCTAGGCATACAAATAATAGCAAACAAGACAGTTTCTAATCTCAAAAAGCTTATGTTCTAATAAAGGAAAACAATCCCTGAAGAAAGCTGAAAAAGGGGGAGAGAGAAAAGGATATCCACTTGGGTAAAACTACTGGTGAGGAAGTGAAAATCAGAATATGAATCAAGCAAAGAGAAAAATGAATGTTCCTGGTCCCCTCATGAACTAGTAGTCTGAACTAATAATTCTTCAATCATGAGAATAGAACAGAAGTATCTGCAGGTTAGAAAGGCTACTTTTCTAAGAAGTCAGAAGAGCTCACTAAGTGAATCTAGCCAGAAAAAATGTAAGTTAGCTATAAAGTAGTTTGAACTCATGAATCCTAGTTCTAATCTAATCCAACTGAGAAGTCTTGGATAATTTATTTGACTTTTCTGGGACTTCACTTCTCCATCTTTTATAATGAAAATAATAATGGTTGTACTATCTCACACATTGCCTAAATCTTTGATGGTTATAGGAGCTCCCATTAGTCAGGCTGGTGTTTGTGACATCTTTCTATATTGGTAGAATCTGCCAGAGTTTATATCCTGGTAGTCAGGGATTCCAGAGTTCCCTTCATTTTAAAATATGTCTCGAAGAAAAATGGCAATAAAAACAGTGCCTAATAACTTAGATAGTCATTGGATATTTACAAAGAATTTTTCAGACTCATTAGTCGACTTGACCTTCACCACAGATCTAAGTTGATGGGAAAGGGATTTTTATACCCACTTTATAAATAAAAAACCCTTTATAGATGAAGCAACTTGCTCAAAAACCCAGGGGCTAGTCAAAAGCAGAGTCAGGATTCAAACCAATATCTTCTATCTTTATATCTAAGACCTTTTCCATCAATTGCACTACCTCCCTAGGGGATATCTACAAGGTAGAATGAGACAAAATAGTATGTGCATTAACTTCCAGACCTAGCAAAGAATTGGACTTGATTCTAAAGAAAAGGGGCGGGGATCATTTCCCTTTCCTAGGCAGCATACAGGGTGTTTACTGAGGTTGTTATAATGGACCCTTGGCGACAACTCCAAACTCACCAGCTGTAGTATTACTCTGAAGACCCAAAGAGCTCAGGGCTTAAGTGGCAGCATGCAATAGGGGTTGCCAGGCTGGAAAGTGGGTCCTAGAAACCAGGGAGAGATTCTGAGCCTCTGGCAGTTTCTGGCATGACTGAACCTCTGCGTTGGGAATCCTGGAACCTTGCCTTTAGGAATTGGTAGTAAATTCCTGCCTTGTTTGCTTGATGGCTGCCCCCTAACCCTTTGGTGTGTGGAGGACTAAGCTGTGCACATTCAATTATATGATCCTTGGAATTTAAGGGAAGTTCTAGAGAAGGAAATTTGACTTGATGTAACGAAAAACTTCTTAGTGTTTGGAGCTAGCTGGAAATGAGATGAAATGAGATGAAGTTGGGAGGTGATGACATAGCTAAGACTTGAATATTTTAATCTCAAGCAAACAATTGTCAGGGAAATAATTAGTAGTACAAAGCACAGTCGCAATCTGGCTATAGTCACCTTAGTAGGAGTCATCTAAGTCTTCCCTCTATAGAGGAAAAAGAATGGGAGGAAAGAGGAGGAAGGAATTCTTTCAGAACCCATTCTTCTGCCTTCCAATGGCAAGAAGTCAAGGGAACAAGCATTTATACAGCCATGTAAGATAGATGCTATTATTATCTCCATTTTACACCTAAAGAAATCAAGGCACAAAAATTGAGTGACTTGCTGAAGATCACACAGCAAGTATGTGAGGCTGGCTTTGAACCCTAGTCTTCTAGCTCCAAGACCATATTCTATCCACTGTACCACCTGGATGCCTCTAAGAGTTTGGAGGAAGGGAGTAGCATGAAGCTCTGGGATAATAAACATATTTGTTGTTGTGTAATATTTTAAGGTTTACAATATATTCTAAATATATTACCTCATTAAGTCCTCACAACAAAAGTGTGAGGTAGACATTATTACTATCTGCATTTTACAGAAGAAATAATAGAGAGTAAGACAAGCTAAATTAACCCAGATTACTCTGTCACAGGCAGAGTCTGAATGTGGCTTTTTCACTCCAAAGCCAGATTCCATCCATTATATATCTAGCTGCCTCCTAACTTCTTGCCACAGCACAACTTAACAGCAACCTCACTCTGTAGCTACCTGAAAATGCTCCATAATACAGCCCTCTCAGTGAGGGTCATAGCACAGACTTTTCCCATTCCAAAAAAAATCTCCTTTCAATTTGATTTTCCAGTGATGAGTTGAACTGGCTCAAGCCTTTGGAGCTGATGCCAAATCCTAAAGAGAAGCAATAAAGGGCTGCAGTTGCCAGCCCCCAGCACTCAGCAATCTTGCAGCAGGGCCAGTTAGAGAAGTCCATCTTGATTAATAAGGTTGGATCAGAATCATAGAATCATTGGATCTTAGAATTGGAAGGGACCCAAGAGATCTTTCAACTCCAAAAACCCAAGCATACAGTGTGACCTGAATGGTTCTCCTTACCTTTAAATGCCCTCCCCCACATTCCTAACTTGTCCCTTATCTCCTCAGACTTGAAAGTCTTGTGAGATCTTTTTGAGCAGAAAAGAAAATAAGTTTATTTGCTGATACCTTGATATCTATAAAAGAGATTCAGTATGGCATAGAGAACAGAATGTTGAACTTGGAACCAAGACCAGTGTTCAAATTCTGCTGTCTCGCCACAACTAAGACAATTAATATCTATGAATCTCTTTTTCCTTATTTATAAAATGAGGCTACTAATAACTCTTTTTAGTGTCTCACAAGGTTTTTGAGAGCCTCAAATGAGATAATATACAAAGCACTTTGAATTAGAAGGAACTCTCAGATTCTTTTAGTCCATCTAGTACCTAAAAAGTACTATTCAACACACCTGATCAACAATCCTAGCTTGAATTTGATTCCCTTCAGTCAGAAGGATTCTATTCTCTCCCAAGGCAGCTCATTCTATTTTTGGACAATTTTAATTGTTAGAAAGTGTTTTCTCATATCATTCTGAAATCTGCCTCTCTGCAGCTTCTAGGTCTGCCCTCTGGGTCCAAGCAGATGCAACATAAGCTGTCTTCCAGGGGAAAGCCTTTCAAATAATAGAAGACAGCTAGCATGTTCCTTCAAGCTCTGATATTTTAAAAAATTACATGAATACCAGTCACTTTTATTATAACCTGCTTACTGTTTAAAACCCAACTCAAATACTCTCTACCCCCAAGAATATTTCCCTGTTCTTGTGGAAAGTAATGGTCTTTCTATTCAGACCTCATGTGGTATTTTGCACCTCTCTGTCTTATACTTCCATCTAAATTTAGCATTACCATTCTTTACATTAATAGAAAGAGATGGAATCTTGGTTACAGACAGCTAGGTGGCAAAGTAGAACATTGGGCCTCGAATAGGAAATCCTGAGTTGAAATCTGGCCTCGGAAATTGTCTTCCTCAGTTTCTTCAATTGTAGCACCTTCTTTCCAGAATTGTTGTGAGGAACAATGAAATGAGGCTTGTTAAGCACTTGGCCAACATAGGTAATTAATAAATGCTTATTTCCTTTTGTCTTTAGGGAAAATATGATTCCTTATCTCAGATCTACAGTATGGCCATTAGTAACTCATTTAATATCTCTGAGTCACTTTTTTCATCCTTAAAACTGAAGATAACAACATCTACACTCTTTATCCTACAGGGTCAATTCAGGGAAAGCCCTATGTGGTGACATGCTATAGAAAGGAAGATGAATTGGAAATTGTTATTCTCTAATACTGTACTGTAAGGACAAGGATGAGTCTCATCAAAATGTATTTTTCTCAGAGCCACCGACAGTGCTTTGAGCAAAGAAGGTATTTAATAAATGTCTATTTTGTTATTTTTTATACAGTTCATCTGGTCTGTGGTTTTATCCTGGCTCAAGGGAGTCCAAGGCCTGGGGTGAGGGGAAACAGTGATATTGTTAGTAGGAAAGTCAGTAATCACAGAGGAATGGAAGAATATAATGCTACGACCCTTCTTCAACTGGCCAGGATTGTGGCAGGGATTTTTAATCCTGCCAAGAGGCAAAAATTAGAAAAATGAAAGAAGCCAGAATGAGGAATCCTGGGAATCCCAAATGGGACAAATACACCAATATAGTCTAGCTATCAAATCATTCATTTCAGTTAAACAATATGTGCTGAATTCTTGTAATACTCTCATGTTGGCACAGATGTAATTTTCTAGTCATGCTGTATTTCTCTTAACTAAGGGGTTGTATTTCATAAAGCTAAATGTTCCAAAATCTATGGGTAGTTTTAAGCTATTTAAGCTATTTTGGTATCAGAAGCTTCACAGCCAATGGCAGAAATAATATAGGAGGAAGAGGGACATACTTGGGTTCTTAAAGGGAAGCTTAATAAATTAGTAAAAAGTGTTCTTATTTATGTAAAACTTTAAGGTTTATGAAGAACTTTCCTCAAACAACCCTGTGAAGGAGATAATATTTTCCCCATTTTATAGATAAGGAAACTGAGGAACAGAAAGATAGCCTTTCCTTTCCATGATCCCATTTCCCAACCATCTTCACTCCACCCCACACTAGAAAATTGGATGCAACCCCTCGTCTCTCCTGAGTTCTATTATATGAGGTTTTTGCTTGATTTTGCCTTAAATCAGACCTTCAAGCCATTCCTTGTAGCTTTGTCCCTTTGTCCCAAGGTAAGTGTCCTTCCCTTACCCCTGATTTTAGCTCCTTTTTATGGCTTGTATTCCCCTAATAAGGGCCCTTGGAGGCAGAGACTATCTTTTATGTTTACATTTATATACCAATCATTTAGCATAGTGCTCGACAAAGAGAGCCCTTAATCAATAGTTAAGGTTTTATCTATCTATTACACAGTTAGTAAGGAGAGCCAAAGTTCTGTATTTTATGTTCTAGTAGTCAATAGTCTAAAGAGCTGAGCTGTCCATGGTAGAAAGAACTGACTGAGGAGGGTATTCTCCCTTACTCTAGTGGAGGCTAGGATGGCCTCTTGCCCAGGACATCATAGAGGCAGCTTCTACTCAATATACAGGATGGTTTCAGTGGATTCTGAGATCCTTCTGATTCTGAGATTCTATGATTCCCTATTCTAAGGGCCTTTCCCACTGTAATATCCTACACTCCCTGTTCTAAGACCCCTTCTAATTTTAAGACTCTTTGCTCTGGAGCCCCTTAGTAGCACTGACATTCTGTGATTCTCTTTGAGTTCTGTAGTATTTCAGAGAGTCCAGGAAGCTTTGCACTTGCTGATTCTCTCCTTTGCTTCCTCTTCCTTTTCCTAACCCTCCCTTCCCCCATTAGCCAGCTGGGTTAACTAAGAGGCTCACAAGGAAGATACAGTATAAGGAAGAAGGAAAAAAATGCAGATCAGGGCCAGATTGGAGCAGAGGCTCTGAAAGAGGAAAGTGGGGGAAGGGAAAGAGAGTCTCTGTGTTGATATGTCTCCCACTAGGTCATTAAATATTCTCTATTGGCATAGCAGATGGTGAAGTAACTCCACAGATAACAAGATTAGGAGGCTGGCATCAACAGCCTGAGAGAGCCAGATGTGGCCAGCTAGGGGGTGGGGAGGAGGCCCTTAAAGGGATAGCATCACTACCACATTCCCTCCATTCCTGCCATCATAATCCCTACTTAGCCTGTTCCAGATTTTCACAGAAATATCCATACTGTTGCTACATTTTTTATTCACAGAACCTTGTTTCTATCACCTCCCCCAGAAGGTCTTTTCATTATACTCACACATACTCTATCCATTCCTGTTTTCATTTATCTCTCTCTCCAAATTTCTTCATCCTTCAAGGACCAGCCTAAGCTCACCCCCCTCCAGGGAGTCTTTCCTGACTGGCCCCAGCTCACACTGATCTCTCTCTTCTCAGATCACATACTGTTCTTTCAGTCTGGACCCTACAAGTAGACAACAAATTGTTCTATACTTATTTCAGGGATGTTCCTAGACAATGAGTACTATCTCTTTAGCTAAATAAACTTCCCAGAAGACAGAAATTATATCTTCTCAATATTCTCTCCCATTCACAGTACCCAATAATTCAATTCTCTTATTAAGTTTATAGACCTGAGAAGTGATGCACTCAGTCAAAAAATTGTCAATAATAGTGAGGGAGAGGGAGAGGATTTTGTTGATTAATAAATTAATTTATAAAACAAAAACAATAAAAGGATTCTTTGGACCTGTCACTCAAGGACTAACATACTAATAACAACAAAACTGACATTTCTATATTATTTTAAGGTTTAAAAAGCAAACATTTTCCCCATTCTACAATTAATTAAACTGAGGCTCAGTTTCACACTAGTTGCTTTATAGAATTTCATCAGGAACAAAAAGAAAGAAGACAAATAACAAGAAGTAAAAGAACTACTACAAGGAGGAGGAAGAAGAAGGATGGGAAAGAGAAGGAAGAGAGGAAAGGGAGGGAGAAGGACAGGGACAAGGACAGGTACAGGGACACAGATAAGGGGAGGAGGGAGGAAAAGAACAGGAAGAGGGAGGGGGCTTCAAAGTGCTTCAAATGTTATCTCAAATATCTAAAACAAATGTTATCTCATTTTATGTTCACTATCACTCAGGTGCAGTTATTATCCTAATTTTACAGATTAGAAAACTAAGAGAGAAAGAGGTTAAATGACTTGTCCTCAAGTTCAAGGGTATAGGGAATTCTAAATAGGAAATCATTTCTAAAAAAGTATAAATTGATACTTTCTCTGAAACTTATATAAGTTGCTTGGAGACAAAATGTTAAATGACTTGCCCCAAGGTCACAGGTTACAGACTCAGTATCTGACAGAATTTGGACTTGAGCCCAAGTCTTGCTTGATCTCCAAGACTATGTATTTATTATCCACACCACACTGCCAAACTTTATACGTGTTGAAAATGAAGGTAGATATCAAGTGGAAAGGAGAACGGTGATGTGACAGAAAGGGTTTGAAATCAGAAAATCTGGATCAGAATTTGGCTCTATTGCTGATTCAATTTGTATTTCATTTCTCTCCTCCAGGCCTCAGTTTCTCTGTAAAGAGATGAAGAAGAATCCTTACTCAGCCTGCCTCAAAGTCATTGTTTTGAGAATCTAATGAGATAATGAATGTGCAAAGGCTTTGTAACCGAAACTCCATGCACATGTGAGGAGTGATTATTATGGCTATTAAACAATGATGAAGCTGAAGCAATCTGTTCTAAAAGAGTCCAGGATTTCTCAGTAATTTCCCCTCTGCTAGTTTTATTTCACTTCGGAAAAAAAAAGCAGTCTTTGCTTCCTAACAGGATAATCTGTAGCTGACAAGCATGAGGATAGGGATGGCCTTGCTAGTTCTTTTAGTCTTTTAAACAGTTTACTGAAAGATGATGGAGAGTATTACCTCCTTTCCTCGGGGGAGATAGCAGATGTATAGGTGGATCGAGGACTAGACTCTATATACTTCCAGAATGGTATAATGAGGTGAATCCTATACTGAATTAGGATCCTGAGATTTCAACCCCAGCTTACTACCTATGAGACCTTGGATGAATAAGTCCCTTCTCTTAGATAAGTCTCAGTTTCTCAGTTTCCTCTACAGGAAAATGAGTAGGTTGGACTATATGACCTTTAAGGTCCCTCTCAGCTCTTGCAAAAAGAAGACAAAGTTGTAATATACAAAATTATACCCAGTCAGATTATTTGGAAAGTCATGACTGAAGAAACTGATAGTCAGTGATGTCCTCTTGGGCCAGGGAACTTGAAGATAAGAATAATCTAACTCCTACACACACACACACACACACACACACACACACACACACACATTCATTGATTTTACCCTTTGACATAAAATCTCAACTCCTCTGCATGGCATTCAAGACTCTACTGTTTGACAAAATCTGATTGGAAGCCAAAGATATCATGTGAAAAAGAGAAAATTTCTTCTTCATCATCTCAGAGTACAAAAATATAAGGGCAGTGACTAAAGAAGCAGACAAGCAATTTTCAATTTAATATGAAGATAAATTCTCTAGAAATCAAAGTAACCCCATAATAGAATGGTCTATTTAGTGAGATACTGAGCTCGCTGTTACAGGAGGTGTTCAACCAGATGATCTTGGGAGTGCTATAGACAGAATCAGTACTTTGGATGGAATGGAAATTGCATCTTAATGACTTCTGAAGTTTTAATAACTCAGATCCTAGAATACCTTTTGGGCCTCAATTTCCCTACCAATAAAAAGGAGATTTCAAGACTAAAGATAAGGAATCTAGGAATTATAAATAAAGTACTTCCCACTCTGGATATAAAAGTTATAACATTCCTTCTAGCACTATGATCTATATTCTAAAGCAGGGGTATACTTGGAAGCATTTAAAAGCTGGCTTTCTGAGAGAGGATAATGTAGCCACCACAACTTTTAGTTTAAATTGCATTAACATTTTCTTGTTCATTTTTTAAAGTCTAGACAATAAAAACAAACAATAAATCAACCCGGAATTTGCAGTGTCTCCTAATTGCCAATGTATAAATGATCATAATGAGATTATTATAATCAGGTCTTGCGAGCTGGTTGGAGCTGGCTCCAGCACATACCCTTATTCTAAAATTTCTTATCAGTCTGACATTTTTCAAATCTCTTCATCACCAGTTAAAGATGTGAGGCATTATGGGGCATATATCTAGGGCAGGGAAAGATCAGATAAGCAGATCTAGATAGCATATTTCAGCAAGTTAATCAGGGAGAGCCAGTAACCCTGTTGGGTCCCCTACATTTTCTTAGAGGAAAGATTGAGAGACAGGTATGAGACCCCCTGCTTGCTTCACAGTACCAACCTATCCACTCCTCCAAGAGCCAAGCCAGTTTATATATTTTTATGTCATGTGTTTTTAGCATATGCTGAGTAAAGAAGAAAAAGTGGAACAAAAGAACCCCTAAAGAGATTTCAAAGTTTCTCCTTCCTAACAATGTTCTTCCAGTAAAGTCAGTCTTCTCTCTCCCTCCTATAGAGACCAGATGAGAATTAAGGAAGAGAACACTGAACCTGGAGATAGAGGATCTTGACTTAAATTCCAGTCCTACTTCTTTCTATTCATATGACCCTGCCTGACTCACTATCCCTTTGGGGATTCCCATATTTTCTGAAAAATTAAAAAGTTGGCTTAGATAATATTTAAAGTTCTAAATCCTTTCATCTTTCTTACATCTATCCGTTCTTTACAATTTCACCTTCCCATTAACCACTTCAGATCCTAAATATTCTTCAAGGCCCATCATGCATCTTTTACACTCAATACACAGTGATCACTCATTCAGAATTCTCATAGTTCTAACAAATGGTGCTGCTCATATAGATCATTGGAATTTGGAATGGAGGGAAAGAGGGATGCCTGGACTTGTGATTTTTTTTAGTTAGGGAACTCCTGGTCTGAAATCTCCCTCTATGTATATACAAGCATATGTAGGGTACTTAGCTCCTGTAATTCTTAACCTAAACTTTGGAGCAAATATAGACATTCTGTAACTTGTTCCAAGCCTGTTATCTGCACTATAAATAGGAGCTTCTTTTAATTGGGGGGAAGTTAGAAATTCAAAAAACATAAATTAGTGCATCAGTCACCAAACATTCATTAAGCATTTACTAAGTGCTTATCAGACAATCATAATCTGGCCTTCTCTTTATTGATTTTTTCTATCTGTTAGCATTCCAGGGAGAAAAGAAAAACAATATTTTAAAGCCCTGGGCTCTTACCATCTGAGGTTGATGTGTGGTTCATAAACAAGGATCTCAATTCTTTGTCACAAAAATTTTTCAAAAGGTCAAAAGTCTGCTCTACCAGGAGATCTGAGAGTAGAGTCTGTACCAAGATTTGCATATGGTCAGTCCAGTTTTGAGGATCTGAAGAATGAGGAGTGATCTTTGTGATCCAGTGGCTAGGAACCCAAGGGACCAAGATGGCATGGGACAACTGTGCCCCTAAAGTGTTGAGTTTAGAGATGTTTATACTTTTGTTCTTACTGAATCTTGCTTGAATGAAATACCTTTTTAAAAAGCTAATTGAGGTTAATCAGTTGAATGGAATTGGGGTAATGGTAACTGGCAAGTAATAGTGAGGGGATAGACCAGAAGAGAGGCTTGAGTTGAAAGCATTAGAAAAGAGATCTCAGGGATACCTCTGGAAATCTTGGGAAGATTTAGTCAGTCTTACTCTGAGAATGAGAAATATAATGCTACAATAGATGCAAAATAACAATCCATTTTAAAAATTATTTTGGCATAAATTTTATTTTAAAAACTTTTAATATCATTACAGTTATCCAAAATTTTTATCTCCCCGCCTTTTCCCACAGTCTTTTTTTTTTTTTTTATTTATTTTTTTTTATTTTTTTTTTTTTTTTGCTGAGGCAATTGGGGTTATTGTCCAGAGGCACAAAGCTAGGAAGTATTAAGTGTCTGAGACTATATTTGAACTCAGGTCCTCCTGACTTCAGAGCTGGTGTTCTATCTACTGCAACCCCCCCACAGAGCCATCTTATATAACAAAGAGTAATTTTAGATGGGAGGGAATTAACACAACTGATGAACAGATTGAAAAAGTCCTCAAAATGTGCACTGTGTTATACCTGTGGATCTCCTACCTCCAGGGAAGGGATAGTAGAGAGTATCTTCTCATTTCACTACATTTACTTTCATTTTTTTTTTGTTTTGCCATTGTTTTTTCTATTAATGTTGTAGCTCCTGTGTATATTGTTTTCTTGGCTTGATTCATTCATCTAGATCTTTCTATATGTCTCTTATCACATATATCATTTCTCACAGCACAATAATATTCCATTATATTCAAATACACAACTTCTTTAACCATTCTCCAGTTAATGCTCATCTACTTTGTTTCAAAATTTTAGCTTTCATGAAAAGTGCTACCATAAATATTTTAGTGCATACAGAGATTTCCTTTAAGGTATAAGCCTGATAATGGAGTCTCTGGTTCAAAAGGTCATTTTTTAGTCATTTTAATTGCATGATTCCAAACTGCTTTCCAAAAAGGATTGTACTATTTCACAGCTCCAAAAACAATAAATGAGAATCCCTATCATGGCACAATGCCTTCAATATTTACTGGTGCTATTTGTGTCATTTTTAAAAATTTTTGCCAATTTTCAAAATATGAGGGGAAACCTCAGAATTGTTTTGATTTTCATTTCTCTGGTTATTGGTTTTGTTGTTGTTTTGATGGAGTTGTGAATGCTTTACAATTCTTTTGAGAACTGTTTTTTTTCATATCATTCATCATTCATCTATTGAAAAATGACTATTACATATAAATATTTAAATATAAATAATTCATATAATATACAGTATATGATTTTTTTTCTATTTCTTGGTTTATTTATATATCTTGAATGCCAAACCCATAGCAGGGAAATTTTATGTAATTTTTCCACATTTGACCACTTTGCTTTTTATCCTAGATAAAGTGATGTTATCTATGCAAACATTTTTAAAATTTAAGTAATCAGCATTATCTATTTTATCTCTTGTTATTACCTTGATCTCTTACTTTGTTATGAATACATCTTCTACTCATAGCTGTGAAAGATATATGATCTGTTTTTCTTCTTATGTTTAATAATGTGATCTCTAATATTAAGGTTGTATACCCATTTAGAATGTATTGTGACATGGTCTAAGTCTAATTTTTGCCATACTGCTTTATAATTTTCCTAACAATGCTTATCAAACACAATTTTTTTCCTAGGTAACTTATGATTGCTACTTTATCAAACACTGGATTATTGAATTGCAATTTTTTTATTCTTCCTTGCATAGTCTCTTCCATTGATTTTTCTATTTTTAAACCAATAGTAGATGTTTTGATTTTCAAATATATTTTGAGGATTGAAAAGGCTCTTCATCCTCTTCCCTACTTCTTTTCATAATTTCTCTTGATATTCTAAATATTTTGGTTTTTTAAATCATGTTTGATATTATTTTATCAACTCCTATAAAGTATCCCCTTGAAATTTTGATTGGTGTAGCATTAAGCATACATTAATTTTGGTAGTTACTAATTAGTAAGTACTAAATCTGGTAGTCTTTTGTATTGTGTCAGCACAGCCTGCTCACAAGCACTGAATATTCCTTCAGCCATTCACGTTATATTTTTATTTCTTAAAGGAGCACTTTGTAATTGAATCTATACAAGTCTTTTGTGCATTTTTGGTAAGTTTATTCCCAGACATTTTATAGGAGTTATTTGGAAGGGATTTTCCTTTTTGTTATTGATTTTTGGGTTTTGTTATTATTGTACAGAAATGCTACTGATTTTTGAGGATTTATTTTACAGCCTGCAATTTTGCTAAGGCTATTGTCTCAAATAATTCTTTGCTATTCTCAAGGATTTTCCATGTAAACCATTATATCATCAGCAAACAAAAAGAGTCTCAATTCCTGCTTACCTAACTTTATGTCTTTAATTTCTTTCTCTGGTTGCATTGTTGTTGTTAGCATTTCCAGAACAATATCAAGTAACAGTGGTCAGAGTGGGCATATTCACTCCTGTATTTATTAGAAAAAGTTCTAGTGTATCCCCATTGTGCGTGATGTTTGCTTTTGGTTTTAAATGGATTTTTTTAAAGATATTAAAAAGGGAGGTGAAGGCATGATGGCAGAGTGAAGCCAGGAAGCTATTTGAACTCTCCCAGTTTCACCTGAAAATCACATGAAACTAAGCTTTTGATCAGAGTCTGATGGAATGAAACCACTATCCAGTTCAATATAGATTGGAAAAATTTCAAGACATGTCATTCTCATTGGGTGAAAAGGGGTTCAGCCAAGTTCAGATAGACTCTGGGAAAGCTGGTGAGAGGGTCTTAATCACAGCAAGTCAGCAACTGAGACCCTTGGTTCTGGGTTAGTAGAGGAGCAGATCAGTGGGAGAAGGCTCAAGTCCCAGCTCAGAAAGCAAACTCTGGGAAACTATGCTGTTTACTGAAAGGTGCAGGCAAAGTTACCCACTACAAACACAAAGGGGCCCCTATGCTCAAAGTCATAGCTCAGAGCTACACTGGAAGCTTCAGACAGTGTCCTCTTTATTCTAGGAAGAGAGCTTGACAATAAAAGTAAAAATAAAAGGAAAGAAAATGAACAAAAAAAAAAAAAAAAAAAACAGAAAAGAACCTTGACCATAGAAAGCTACTGTGATGACAGGGAAAACCAAAACACCAACTCAGATAAGGATGAAATATTCACAGAGGAAATCTCAAAGAATGATATAAATTGGTCTCAAACCTCAAAAGGCTTCTTGGAAGTACTCATAAAAACTTTAAAAGACAAATAAGGAGAGTTGAAGAAAAAATGAAAAAAAGAAATGAGATGTATGCAAGAGGGAGTCAATAGCTTGGAAAAGGAAGGCAATTCCTTAAAAATAGAACTGGTCAAAAAAAAAGTCCACTAAAGAAAACAATACATTCAAAAACTAATTGGAAAAAGAGATACAAAACCTAACTAAAGAAAATCACACATTAAAAACTAGAATGGGGCAAATGGAAGCTAATGACTCCATGAGATATGAAGATTCAGTCAAATAAACTAAAAAAAAATTTTTTTAAACATGAAATACCTCATTAGAAAAACAATCAATCTGGAACTTAGATCCAGAAGAGACAATTTAAAAATGATTGGTCTACTTGAAGATAATGACCAAAAAAAGAGCCTGCAGAGCCTTCTTCAGAGATCATCAAGGAAAATTGACCCAATATTCTAGAAACAGATGGGAAAATCCTCATTGAAAGAATCCATCACATAAAGAGGCATAAAAGACCTATTATAATCAAGGGAAGAAGGGTGTCTGAAGCTTGATCTCATAAATTATGGCTCTAAGAGGGAATAACTTAATCATTTAACTGGTTATAGAAATATATCTAATCCTAAAAAGAAGTAGGAGGAAAAAGAAGAAACAAAAGAGAGAGGCTGGATAGAAAGGAGGGGAGAAACACTAGGAAATAAAAGTAAGAGAAGGGGAGAGGGTAATAGAAGATAAGGTGGGTGGATCAAAAAACAAAGCAAAGTACTACTAAGGACAGGGCAGAAAGAAAGAACAAAAGTATATACAGAGGAGAAAATAGGATGGAGGGAAATACAGAGCTGGTAATCATAATTGTGAATGTAAATGGGTTGAACTCTTCCATACAACAGAAGGGAATAGCAGAGTGGATTTATCATGCTTCACCTGAAGTAAAAAAAAAAATAAAAGCAGGAGTAGGTAGCATTCTAATCTCAGATAAAGTAAAAGTAAAAATAGATCTAATTTAATGAGATAAGGAAGGAAAGAATATCTTGATAAAGAGTCTCTTAAACAATAAAGTAGTAACAATACTACATGTGTATTCACCAAGTGGTAGAGCATACAAATTCCTAGAGAATATATTAAATCAGTTACAGAAAAAAAAATAGAAAAATATATTAGTGGGGGACCTTAATTCTTTCTCTCAGAATCAGACAAATCTAACTACAAAATAAATAAGAAACTAGGGAGGTTAATAGGATTCTAGAAAACCTAGATATGATAAACCTCTGAAGAAAATTGCATAGAGACAACACGTAATACACCTCTACAAAAATTGATGTATTATGGTATAAAAATCTCACAATTAATTGCAAAAAGACAGATTAGTAAATGCTTCCCTTTCAGATCACAATGTAATAAAAAATGTATTCAATAAAGGGACAGGAAAAGATAGACTAAAAACTAAATGGAAATTAAATAATTTAATGTTAAAAGCTGAATTGGTCAAAAAACAAATCAATGAAACAATCCATAATTTCATCCAAGAAAATTACAATAATGAGACAATATACCAAAACCTATGGGACACAGTCAAATCAGCTCTTAGGAAAATAAAATTTATATCTCTAAATAGCTACATGAAGAAAATAGAGAAAGAGAAAATCAATGAATTGGGCATGCAACTAAAAAAGCTAAAACAAGAACAAATTTAACCCTCCCCCCAATTAAATAACATATTAGAAATTCTGCAACTCAAAGGAGAGATTAATAAAATTGAGACTAAGAAAACTATTGAAGTAATTAATAAAATTAAGAGTTGGTTTTATTAAAAAACCAACAAAAAAAGATAAATCTTTGGTTAATTCAATTAGAAAAAGGAAAGAAAAATACCAAATCACCAGAATCAAAAATGAAAAAGTGAAATTTAAGCAATAATTAGGAGCTATTTTGTCCAACTATATGGCAGCAAATCCAACAATCTAACCAAAATGAATGAATGTTTACAAAAATATAAACTGCTGAGATTAAGAAGAGGAAATAAATTTCTTAAATAGTCCTATTTTAGAAAAAAAAGTGAACAAGCCATTAATGAACTCCCTAAGAAGAAACCTCCTTCTTAATCCATCTTTCAAGGCCTGATGGATTCACAAGTGAATTCTACCAAACATTAAAAGAAAAATTAATTCCAATACTATGTAAACTATGTGGGAAAATGGATAAAGAAGTCTTGTCAAATTCCTTCTATAACACAAATATGGTACTGATGTCAAAACCAGGAAAAGCCAAAACAGAGAAAGAAAATTATAGTCCAATCTCCCTAATGAATATTGATGCAAAAATTTTAACTAAAATATTAGCATAGAGATTATAGCAATTTATTAGCTGGATAATAACCAAGTGGGATTAATACCAGGAATGCAGGTTCAATATCAGGAAAACTATTATCATAATTGACTATATCAATAACAAAATCAACAGAAATCATATGATAATCTCAATAGATGCAGAAAAACTTTTGACAAAATATTGCATGCACTCCTATTAAAAACAATGGAGAATCCATGGATAAAGAGATCTTTCTTTAAAATAAGTAGTATCTATATAAAACCAACAGCAAGCATATTTGTAATGGAGGGAATCTGGATGCATTCCCATTAAAATCAGGGATGAAATGGATGACCATTATCACTATTAGTCAACATTGTATTAGAAATATTGGCTTTAGCAATAAGAAAAGGAAAAAAATTAAAGGAATTAGAATAGGCAATGAAAAAATAAAATTACCACTCTTTGCAAATGATATGATATACTTAGAGAACTCTAGAAACTCATCCAAAAACCTACTGGAAACAATTAACAACTTTAGCAAAGTTGTGAAATATAAAACTCAGACAGATCATCAGCATTTCTATATATTACTGACAAAGCCTAACAGCAAGAGAAATTCCATTTAAAATAACTATAGACAAAATGAAATATTTGTGTGTCTACTTGCCAAGACAAACCCAAGAAGTATATGAACACAATTACAAAACAATTCTCACTCAAATAAAGTCAGATATAAACAAATGGGAAAATATCAATTGTTCATGGATAACTAATATAATAAAAATGCCAATCCTGCCTAAATTATTCTACTTGTTCAGTGCCATGCCAATCAAACTGCCAAAAATTATTTTATACACCTAATAAATTAATAACAAAAATTCATCTAGAAGAATAAAAGGTCAATAATATCAAGGGAATTGAAAAATACAAAGGATGGTGGCTTAGCAGTACCAAACCTAAAATTATATCATAAAGCAACAATCATCAAAACGACTTGGTACTGGCAAAGAAATAAAAGTAGTGGATTAGTGGAATAGATTAGATACACACAACACAATAATCAAGGCATATAGTAATCTAGTATTTGATAAACCCCCAAACTTCAGCTTATGGAATAAGAACTCACTAGTTGACAAAATTGCTGGGAAAACTGGAAAATAATAGGTCAGAAACTCAACATAGACCCACATCTCACACCTCATACCAAAATAAGGTGAAAATGGATACATGATTTAGACATAAATTATGATACCATAAAGAAATTAGGGGAGCAAGGGATAATTTATCTATCAGATCTTTGGAGAATTTATGACTAAAGAAAATATTTTGGAAGGCAAAATGGACAACTTTGATTACATTAAATGAAAAAGGATTTTCACAAACAAAACCAACAGAAACAAAATTAAAAAGGAAGTAAAAAGCTGGGGAAAATATTTACAATCCGTGTTTCTAATAAAGGTTTCATTTCTATTTTTTAAATAAAGCTTTTTATTTTCAAAACATATGCGTGGATAATTTGACATCATTGACACTTGCATAGCCTTGTATTTCAGACTTTCTCCTTCTTACCCCCACTCCCTCCCCTAGATGGCAAGTAATTCAATATATGTTAGACATGTTAAAATATATGTTAAGTCCAATATGTATAACCATATTTCTACAATTCTCTTGTTGCACAGAGGAATCAGATTTTTAAAAAAATAAGATAAATGAATAAGAAAACAAAATGCAACAACAAAAAGAGGGAGAATGTTATGTTGTGATCCACATTCATTTCCCACAGTCCTGTCTCTGGATGTAAGCAGCACTCTTTATCATAAGATCATTGGAATTTGCATCCATCACCTCATTGCTGGAGTCACATTCATCAGATGATTGTCATATCATATTGATGTTGTTGTGTACAATGACCTCCTGGTTCTGCTCATTTCACTTAGCATTGGTTCATGTAAGTCTCTCCAAGTCTTTTAAAAATCATCCTCCTAATCATTTCTTATAGAACAATAATATTCCATAACATTCATATGCCATAACTTATTCAACCATTCTCCAACTCATGGATATCCACTTAGTTTCCAGTTTCCTGCCATTATAAAAAGGGCTGCCACAAACATTTTTGCACATGTTAGACCCTTTCCTTCCTTTAAGATCTCTTTGGGATATAGTCTCAATAAAAACACTGCTGGGTCAAAGAGTATGCAGAGTTTGCTATTTTTTTGAACATAGTTCCAAATTGCTCTCCAGAATGGCTGGATCCATTCACAACTCCACCAACAATGTATTAGTGTCACAGTTTTCCTATATTCCTTCCAACATTCATCCTTGTCTTTTCCTGCCATCTTAGACAATCTGAGAGGTGTATAGTGGTATCTCAAAGTTGTCTTAATTTGCATTTCTCTGATCAATAGTGATTTAGAGCACCTTCTCATATGATTGGAAATAATTTTAATTTCTTCATCTGAAAATTGTCTGTTCATATCCTTTGACTATCAATTGGAGAATGGTTTGGATTTTTATAAATTTGAGTCAATTCTTTATATATTTTATAAATGAGGCCTTTATCAGAACCCTTAAATGTAAAAATGATTTTCCAATTTATTGTTTTCCTTCTGATCTTGTCTGCACTAGTTTTGTTTGTAAAAAACCTTTTTAATTTAATATAATCTATCTTGTGTTCAATTATGAATTTCAGTTCTTCTTTGGACACAAATTCATTCCTTCTCCACAGATCTGAGAGGTAAACTATCCTATGTTCTTCAAATTTGCTTATAACATCACTCTTTATATCTAAATCATGAACCCATTTAGAATTTATCTTGGTATAAGGTATTAGGTATAGGCTGAGCCCTAGTTTCTGTTATACTAGTTTCCAATTTTCCCAGCACTTTTTGTCAAATAGTGAGTTCTTATCCCAAGAGCTGGGATCTTTGGGTTTGTCAAACTTCAGTGCTATAGTTATTGCCTATTTTGTCCTGTAATCCTAACCTATTCCATTGATAGACTAGTGTAAGTCTTAGCTAGTCCCAAATGATGAAGGTCTCATTTCTAAAACATAAAAACTGTGTCAATAGAGGATTCTGGTAAGATGTTGGAGTAGGTTGGCAAATTTCAAGCTCTCCAGGTTTCCCCCACTAATAAAACAAATTTGTCCCTCAGGATAAACACAGAGTGGTGAAAAACTGGTGTCCTCCTGATATACCCCAAGAAGATCTGAAGACCCCAGGTTGGAGATTAACTTGTCTTAAGTGCAGACACCTACAGGCTAGTTCCACAGAAACATCTAGTGAGAACACCTCAACTTAGCTGGTTATGGCTGGAACCTTAGCAAGAACCACAGAAACTTTTCACCTCCCTGATTGTTTGTAAAATTGGGGTTTGAGTCCAGAAAAACTGAGTGAATCTTGGCTCACTGGGACTGCCAGGTGGAGCTGTGTCGATGAGACATGGCCCTGGATGAGAAGAAATGAGCACCTAGTGAATGCAGAGGCAGTGGAACAGAGATGCTGCTGGCTGTGAGCATTTTCAAGAGGGTGGAGTTCTCGGTTTGGGCTTCCTGGTCAGAGTGGAAAGTTTAAGGGAAGTTTGAGGCACTATTCCCCTCATCCCACAATTAGAAGTGCCTACACTAATACCTCTTATTTAAAAAAAAAAATGAACCAGGCGAGATGAAAGAACCCTACCATTGAAATATATTATAAGAACAGGGAAGACCAGGGTTCATCTTCAGAGAACACTTTAATTAAAAAAAAAAAAAACTTCTACCCAAAGAGTAACATGAAATAGTTCCCTGCCCAGAGAGAATTTATAGAACTCAAAATAGAATTCAAAAATCAAATGAGAGACATGGAGGAAAAAAAATTTTTAAATTTAAAAATCATCCAAGAAAAACAAGAAGCTTATGAAAAAAAATAAAAGTTAACCAACTAGAAAAGGAGATACACAGTCTCAAAGATGAAAATAATTCTTTGAAAATTAGAATTGGGCAAGGGGAAGACAGTGAAACTGTGAGAGACTGAGAAATAACAAAGCAAATTATAAAGAATGAGAAAATGGAACAGAATGTGAAACATATAAGAAAAGTGACCGATATGGAGAACAGATCAAGAAGAAAAAATATAAGAATAATTAGACTGCCAGAATTCTGTGACCAAAAAGAAAACTTTGTTACAACAAAACAGGAAATAATCCAAGAAAATTGTCCTGGAGTTGCCCTGGAGGGAAAAATAGAAATAGGAAAAAATCAACCAATCACTACGTTAGAGAGATCCTTTGTAGAAAACACACAAAAATATTATAGTCAAATTCACAAACACCCAGATCAAAGAACATTTTTCAAGAAACAAGGAAAAAAAAAACAATTCAAGTATGCTGTAACTACAATTAGAATTGTAGAAGACTTATCAGTAGCTACAATAAAAGACCACAGGTCCAGGAATCATACCTACCAACAATCTAGAACTAGGAGACACAGCCAATCTAGAACTAGAAGAACTAGGCCTGCAGCCAAATATATCATTTCCAGAAAAATTATCTATAATTTTGAATGAGAAAAAATGAGCATCAATGAACTGTAGATTTTCAAACTTTCTAGCAACCAAACGCCAACTTAACAGAAAATTTAACATATAAAAATCAGTATGAAAGATAAATTTTAAGGAACTTTCTCATGAACAAATTATTTATTTATTTTTATTTTATTTTATTTTATTTTTATTTAATAGCCTTTTATTTACAGGTTATATGCATGGGTAACTTTACAGCATTAACAATTGGCAAACCTCTTGTTCCAATTTTTCACCTCTTACCCCCACCCCCTCCCCAAGATGGCAGGATGACCAGTAGATGTTAAATATATTAAAATATAAATTAGATACACAATAAGTATACATGACCAAACTGTTATTTTGCTGTACAAAAAGAATCAGACTCTGAAATATTGTACAATTAACTTGTGAAGGAAATCAAAAAGGCAGGTGGGCATAAATATAGGGATTAAGAATTCAATGTAATGGTTTTTAGTCATATCCCAGAGTTCTTTCTCTGGGCGTAGCTGGTTCAGTTCATTACTGCTCCATTGGAAATGATTTGGTTGATCTCCTTGCTGAGGATGGCCAGGTCCATCAGAACTGGTCATCATATAGTATTGTTGTTGAAGTATATAATGATCTCCTGGTCCTGCTCATTTCACTCAGCATCAGTTCGTGTAAGTCTCTCCAGGCCTTTCTGAAATCATCCTGTTGGTCATTTCTTACAGAACAGTAATATTCCATAATTTTCATATACCACAATTTATTCAGCCATTCTCCAACTGATGGGCATCCACTCAGTTTCCAGTTCCTAGCCACTACAAAGAGGGCTGCCACAAACATTTGTGCACATAGAGGTCCCTTTCCCTTCTTTATGATCTCTTTGGGATATAAGCCCAGTAGTAACACTGCTGGATCAAAGGGTATGCACAGTTTGATAACTTTTTGAGCATAGTTCCAAACTACTCTCCAAAATGGTTGGATTCGTTCACAACTCCACCAACAATGAATCAATGTCCCAGTTTTCCCACATCCCCTCCAACAATCATCATTATTTTTTCCTGTCATCTTAGCCAATCTGACAGGTGTGTAGTGGTATCTTAGAGTTGTCTTAATTTGCATTTCTCTGATTAATAATGACTTGGAGCATCTTTTCATATGACTAGAAATAGTTTCAATTTCTTCATCTGAGAATTGTCTGTTCATATCCTTTGACCATTTTTCAATTGGAGAATGGCTTGATTTTTTATAAATTAGAGTTAATTCTCTATATATTTTGGAAATGAGGCCTTTATCAGAACCTTTGACTGTAAAAATATTTTCCCAGTTTATTGCTTCCCTTCTAATCTTGTCTGCATTAGTTTTGTTTGTACAAAAACTTTTCAGTTTGGTATAATCGAAATTTTCTATTTTGTGATCAGTAATGATCTCTAGTTCTTCTTTGGTCATAAAGTCCTTCCCCTTCCACAGGTCTGAGAGGTAAACTATCCTGTGTTCCTCTAATTTATTAATAATTTCATTCTTTATGCCTAGGTCATGAACCCATTTTGACCTTATCTTGGTGTACGGCGTTAAGTATGGATCAATGCCTAGTTTCTGCCATATTAGTTTCCAATTTTCCCAGCAATTTTTATCAAACAGTAAGTTCTTATCCCAAAAGCTGGGATCTTTGGGTTTGTCAAAGACTAGGTTGCTATATTTGTTGACTGTTTTATCCCTTGAACCTAATCTATTCCACTGATCAACTAATCTATTCCTTAGCCAATACCAAATAGTTTTGGTAACTGCTGCTCTATAATATAATTTTAGATCTGGTACAGCTAAGCCACCATCATTTGATTTTTTTTTCATTAATTCCCTTGAAATTCTTGACCTTTTGTTTTTCCATATGAACTTTGTTGTTATTTTTTCTAGGTCATTAAAATAGTTTTTTGGGAATCTGATTGGTATAGCACTAAATAAATAGATTAGTTTAGGTAATATTGTCATCTTTATTATATTTGCTTTATTATATTATATTATATATATTATATATATATATATTTTATTATATTTGCAAATATATATTTTATTTGCTTTATTATATATAAAATCCAAGAGCATTTAATATTTTTCCAATTGGTTAGATCAGACTTAATTTGTGTGAAAAGTGGTCTGTAATTTTGCTCATAAAGTTTCTGATTTTCCCTTGGCAGATAGATTCCTAAATATTTTATATTATCAGTAGTTACTTTAAATGGAATTTCTCTTTGTAACTCTGACTGTTGGATTTTGTTAGTGATATATAAGAATGCTGATAACTTATGTGGGTTTATTTTATAACCAGCAACTTTGCTAAAGTTGTGGATTATTTCTAATAACTTTTTAGTCATTCTCACATCTATACTATAAACCCCACTTGACTATAATTAGTTAATTTTTTGATAAATTGCCTTTTGACAGAAATTTGTTTAAAATTTTTGAGTAAATATTCTTTAATGACATTAAACTATAGTCTTCTGGACAGCCAAGATGATTAGAGGTCCAGAGACAAGGCTACACAAGAAGAAATTGATTGAACAGTTTGGGTATCACATAATTATAGATTTATAGTCAGAAGAAACCTTGGAAACCATCCAGTGTAACACTCTTATTTTGCAGATAAGGCAAATAAATAAAGCCTGGGTTGTTTAAGTGAATTTCCCAAAGTTGCATAGCTCATAACTGCTTAAGCCAGATTGCAAGTCTTCCTGACTCTCAACTTAAGTCTTTGAAATGTCAAACATGGGACCTTCCAGATTAAGTTCAGATTAAATTGATCAGTATTTAACAAAATTAATTAAAATAGAATAGATATAATGTTAATGTATGGTTTTCTAAAGAAATGTGCTTACAGGAAGATTTTGTTTTGGGTTAATGGACCCCATTTCTATTTGAGTTTTATACCATTGCACAACAACCTGGTGTTAATTCAATTCCAGCAATGTTAATTAAATGTCCCCTATATTCAGGACATTGTGTTAGGTGCTGAGAATGTAGGAATATCAGAAGTATTTATAATTTCCTTATCTTTAACAATTCCTGGAAGGACCCAGACTACAAATGTCTATAACTTTGTTATTGTTTTTTGTTTGTCCTATATTCTTGAAGAGGACCATGACTTCAGAGAGGTGATGTGATGACATGCAAATGAATTGGATTTATATGAGGAAGGGCTGTGCAAGATCACCTGCCTCACTTCTCCAGAGCCATCTGGGTCCAGTAGCCAGATCTAGGTTAAGACAACTGGAGATGGCCCTGGAGTGACTTTGTAGGCAAATCTAAGAAGAAGCAAAGTGGAATAGTGGATATAGTATTATACTTTCAGTTAGGAAAACCTGAATTCAAATCGTTTCAGCTGTGTGATCTTAGGTAAGTCATTTCAGTTTTATTTACCTCAGTTTCTTAAACTGTAAAAATGGAACTAATTACAGACCCTACTTTGAAGGACTATTATAAAAATCAAATGAGATAATATTTGTAAAGCTCTAAGTGCAGTACATGACACATAATAGGTGCATAATAAGAACTTGTTCCCTCTCTTATCTCTAGTCCTAAATTGTCTGCAGCATGAAAAGTTTTGAGTGAATTCATTAGAGTCACAGAAGTTATGAAGAATGCAAAGACAAAACTGTTGAACCATGCCAAATTAGATAATTATTGTCTCTATCAACTCCAACCCTAAATTCTTTATCCTCCTTCTCACTTTACCTATAAAGCATATGGAATAACCTAACTTCATTGAATCTTTGACTTAACTTTCCTAACTACTTTTCAATAACTTTATAATGTTTTGTAATTTTTCATAATCTGTGGTGCTTTTCTTCTTTAAAATATAATAATGGTTCTCTCTGGGAGCAGTTTTTTTGGGGAGGTTTTCTGGAGGCAGCCTTAGTTTCAGTTAAAAGTAATAATCACCTCAAAACGCAGTCAGGTGATAAAAATTCAGATCTTTATTTCTTCCTCCAAAATAGGCCAATTAATTTTCTTAGAGGCCTCTCTCTCTCCTTGGTTCTAAGAGCTCTTGCAGCTTTGTCCTTTGCTTCTACCTTTGCTTTCTCAAGCCTCCAGCCAGCACCAAAGTGAAAGTTGTAATGAATCTCTCTTGCCTTCGAGAGAGGGCTTCTGGCTGAACTCACTTGACGTTCCCCTCTCAATCTAATTCAGCTGACCTCCCAAAGGTTAACTCTGCCTTCTGGAGGGAGAGGGATTCTGGGTTATCTCCCAGAGTGCTCTCTGGCCCTAAGAGAGGTGTGAATTCAGATATCTCTTTCTAAACCCTGAACTCTCCCAAACATGTGAACTCCATTGAGTACTTAGATACTTGTGAGCTCTCTAAAGGTGTGAACACAAGCATTGTTTCCATCAGTTGTACTTAGTACCTTGTTTCAAGTTCTGGCCCAAAATATCTTCTTTTAAGATCAAATCAATCATGTTGAACCATGCTAAATTAGATAATTATCGTCTCTATCAACTCTAATGGCTTAACAGTTTGTAAAGATTCCAACACAAAACCTATGGTGTTTACTTTCTACTATTAAATATGGAGAAGAAAGCACTTGGAGGAAACATGGTGGCTCTTCAAGTAACTGAAGAGCTACTGTGTTGCAGAAGAGGGAGGTTTGTACTATTAGCTCCCAGAGAACAGCACTAGAATCAATAAGGAAAAGCAGCAGAGAGATAAACTTGACCATGGACTAAGTAAAGATCTCCTTCCAATTAGAGCTATTCCACAATTGAAGGTTATCCCAGGAAAAAGGAGTTCAAACAGAAAGAGATATTTACTTGTCTAAAATACAAAGAAATATTTCCAGCATCAGCAGGGTATTGGACTAAATGACCACTAAGGTCCTTTCCAACTCAATATCCCATCATTCTCAGATCAGCCTGACTGATCTGCAACCCATTGCAACAGAAGAATCCAGTGAACTTCCTTGCTCACTGTCATTCCTCCTAGTTTCACAACTGGAGAATTGAAGCTCTGCCTTCAGAGAAATTAACTGCCAACACTCCTGCTCCCTCATATCAGTCCTGCCATTAAGCTGTGCAAGCTTTGACTCCATGATTTTTTTTTCTTCCTTTCCCTATAATTGAGTTCAAATTATTTGTGAGACGCTCAACCAATTTATCACATCTCACTCAAAGCCCCTAAATTGGTGCTAGGACTGTTCTGGAAAAGATGAGCTGAGCTGGCCAGGAAAATTCCCCCTAGCCCAATGACTGTGCTAGACAGTTACCTGATCAAGCTGCTTATAAGATAATCATGTCACAAATGGCCAGAAACCCCTAACTGTCTCTATGAAATGCAAAGACAGAAAAAAGCTTCCTTTTTCTACTGACTTAGATACTTAATATCAAATCACAACTTCTCTCTGTATTATTCTAATCTCATCAGAGTTTACTATTTAACTGGGTGGGACAATTAGCAGAGAGCTGAGTCCAGAGTTAGAAATATGTAAGTTCAAAGTACTAGTTACATACATACATATGTGTGTGTGTTTGTATAACTTAACTCTGGATATATAACTTAACTTCAGTTTCTGCAATTTTAAAATAGGGATAATGCCTACCTCATGTGTTGTTGTAAGGATCAGATGATGTGATATTTGTAAAGTGCTTAACACAATGCCTGACACATAATATATAGTTAATAAATATTTAATAAATATTTATTCCTTCCTTCCTTCTCTTCCTAAAATTTGGCTCCCTACTTTTTCTATCTTCGAGGTTTATATCTTTCAGGTTATCTTTTGTTCTTCCTCCCAGGTTAATCTCATAGACAAAAGGCTACCAAGTCCTGTTAACTAAATACATGTATTTACATGTATTTAATACATGTAACATCTCTTATATTTGTGATCTCTTCTCCATTCCTACTTGTAAAGACTCTCATTACCATATAGCTAAACAATTGAAACAAGCTTCTTTCCAAATCTTCCACTTTCATTTTCCTCCAAATCATCCAATAGAAGAGACCAGAATACTTTCCCTTTTGTGTGGATCTAGCTATATCACTTCCCTGGCCAAAAATCTTCAGTGTTTCTTAATTGCCCACCGAGTAACATCCAAACTTCTTAAGTTGGCATTCAAGACCCTCAATTATCTGACACCATCTTTCCTTTCCAGCCTTGTCTCAGACTACTCCCCATATTATACTTTAACCTCTGGTCAAATTATACCCTGCCCCTCATACATACCCAGAATGTTCTTCTTTTGAAGTCTTTAATCAAATGGTTTACTATGCTTGGAATGTTCTGCGCATTCTTAGTGAATAGCTACCCAAAATTTAAGCCAGACACAAATGTTATTTACTGCAATAATCTTTGCTATCTTTTTTTGATCATCCTACTTAGTAGCAAGCTCCTCCCCATCACTCAATTTCAAATAGCATGGGTACCTCTTTGCTGTAAATATCATGTATTTTTGATTATTATAGTCATCTGTGTATATGCCTTCTTTACTTAACAGATAGAGTTTCTAGTGGGCAGGAACATGTTTTATTTAAGCTTTTTCTCTTTCCCTGTATCTGGTATCTCAATACTGCAAATAGATAATTAGTAAATGTATGTTGCATAAAATGGAATTAAATCTGTCTTGTTTATGGAATTCAATTCACTTTTTATGTTTTTTTGAAAACACTATGTCCCAAGCACATTCTGCTTCTATATTGAGGACTACATGAAAGCAGGAAGCCCTTGTTGTCTGGGAGCCCAGTCTAACAATGGACATAGAATACATCACACATAGAGGATATCAGCTAAAAGGTAACTAAGGTCCATACAAGAACTGCAAATAAAGAATCATAAAATCTTGACAATCTAGAATCATCAGGTCTTGAATTAAAATGGATCTTCGAGATCATCTAGTCTAACCTCTTATTTAGAATTTCCTTTATAAAAGCAGGTTAATTATCATTTTTCTGTGGGATACTTTCCAGATCTCTCTATCCAGCCTCAGTCCTCTCCCAAACCCTAGAAACACGTCCCCATTCACCTATTGCACATTTTAAACCATACACCCCATAAATGCTTCCAACTCAACATGTCTAAAACAGAATTCATTTAAATCCCCCCAAAACCCGCTCTTCTTTTTCATTTCTCCCCAATTTCTGTGGAGAATAGCACCATCTTTCTCATCAAGGTGTAAAACCTCCAAGTCATCCTCAACTCCTCACTCTTCATCACTTCATATTTCCAGTCAACTGTGTCCATTTTATTGTAATGTGTTAGGTAGTTTGAATTATCTCCAAATCTTCATGAACCTATTTAGCATTTTCTTGGCAAAGATACTGGAATGGCTTGCAACTCCATTTTATAGATGAGAAACTGAGACCAACAGGGCTAAGTGATGTGATTAGGGTCACACAGCTAGTAAATGTTTGAGGCCAGATTTGAATTCAGGTTCTCCTTATTTTATCAATTGCACCACGTAGCTGGATCTATTCACTTTATTTTCACATCTTTTGTATTTGTCCTCTTCTTGTCTCTTAAACAGATACCACCCAAATTCAAAACATTAGTTCAGATCTGGGCCATTGCAATAACCTTTAATTTAGTCATCTCCCTTCCTCAAGTTTCTTCCAATTCTAAGTGACCCTCCACATAGCCAAAAAGTGATAGTTCTAATTCTGATAATTTTAATAAATTGCTCAATAAATTCTAGTGGTTTCCTATTAGGTCTTTTGCCATTTAAAGCCCTTCACAACCTGGCTTCCATGTTACCTTTCCATTGTTATAAACAATTATTTCCTTTAAAACATTCTTTAGTCCAATTGAACTGGTTTTTAATAATAATAATGATATCTAGCATATATAACACTTTAAGATTTGGAAAGTGATTGCATATCATGTCTCATTTTGTCCTACTATTATCCCAATTTTAAAAATGAGAAGACTGGACTTACATGACTCATCAGGCTCTCACAGGTCTCTCAGTATCAGGCACAGGACTTGACTTGATCAAGTCTTCCTGAATCCAAGTCCAGTACTCTATCCATTGTGTTACTCGATAGATATTCTTCATACAACATCCATCTCTACAGTGTTAAATAGGTTGTTCCTGGTATCTTGAATAAAACCCTGTCTCACCTCTGCCTCTTAGAATGTCTCGTTTCTTTCTAAACTATGTTCAAACAGCCTCTAATGAGACCTTTTCTGATCCCTCCCCTATTTTGCTCTTAAATTGCTTCACATTAATAATGTATATTTTTAATTTTAATATGCTTACAGATTTATGTACTGTAAAGAAGAGTGCGCAGAATATGGCTGGTATGCAGGGTTTTCCATAATACCCAGACATGCTCTATGTATTTCTATAAAATCTACTGTCCCTCTCCTGTTCCAGGAGAATGTAAGCTACCTGAAGGCAGGCAAGGGCTGGCTTTTTCTATGCATTCCCAGAGCAAAATATAGCACTTAGCACATGGTAGGGCCTTTGAAAAGTATTGACTAATTGATTGAATATATCTAACAGGTAGTAATTTTTTTCCAGATTGAATATGACTTTTTTTTAAAATCTCACTCCTGCATTCCTCTTCTGCCAATTAAACTTTCCTCTCATCCCCAAACCTTTGTTTAAATGATTCCACTAAGAAGAAGCTTAATACTTAACAAACCAGAGTTCAAGCTGAGTGTCCAAGACACATGCTATATAGAGAACCCCTACAATGAGTGAGACATTGAGCCAAATTACTCTAAGGCTCCTTCCAGAATGGATATATTTTGATTCTATAATTCTAACTTTGTATGCTTTGGTGTATGATTCTAGATTGCTTAAGTTAAAAGACTATTGTCATCTTGATCATCCTCTATTCAATCAGGAATCTTTTCTATGGCATGAAAAAAACAGGCCCCTAGACTCCACTCAAGCATTTCCAGTGACAAGGAATTCCCTGTTCCCTTAGACAATACATAATTTTTTTAACAGTGCCACAGTTCCTTAAAACTACAGCAACCTATTATTGAAAAAGTCACTAATTCTACAGTCCTATGATTTCCATATTCTAAGACTTCATGAATCTTAATTCCTAAGTTTCTAAGATTATATTATTATGTGACTCAGAAGTTATAAGATTCAGTGTATGAGGGATGTAGAAAACCCTTACCCAAAATGATTACTCAGAGATCAATCAGTAGGAAGCAGAAAAGGTGTTTATTAAAACCTCTAGAGGATGAGCCATCCCATCATGAGATAAGAAAGAGAAAGCTCTTGGTAGGAAGGCTAAAGAAGTAGTAAAGATACACAGCTTTTATACAAGAGATTACTTCACAAGTAAGAGAGCATTGAGAAGGGAAGGGGGAGGCATCTAATTGATTGTTGCTATTTGGGGAGATTGGAATGGAAGGTTTCTATTTCCTTGAAATCACCTGATTTCTAGGAAACAGAAAATCAGGCCTTCAGGCCTAATCAAGCAAATAGTGGTCAAGCTAAGAGTATAAATATCAACAAATATCAAATACTGATAAATGTCATCAACTCAGGTTAAGTAAATATATTTATAGCTGGCCAAGGCTCAAGTAAATACAGCACATATTATACAGGTCATAGGGGAAACACAGAAATAATGAAAATAAAATACAGAAAAAGAATTCATACATTCCTGTAACCTCTTCACTTTATCTCTCTATTCCATACAAATGACTCCATAAAACTAAAATTCTAAGACTGTGCTTCTGTGCCCTCTGAATGTTCTTCATAAGCAAAAAGGAAAAACATAAATGGCAATTAGCAAGTTTGTCCAACAGAATCCCATGGAGCCATGGAAAACTTCAGCATGTCAGCTTCCTTCTGCTCAAATACCTTTTTAATCACTTGGCGCGGTAAATGAGACTGAGCAATTATAATCTATACATCTGGTACAGCTTATACCCAACATAGCTTCCATGAAAAATCCACCACATAAGAGAAGGAATGAGAGACATGGGCAGTCCCAGCCTTGTTCATGAGATTATTACCTCTCTGCAGAATTTATCTTCTCTCTAGTCAGAGTAGTTAGCAAGTGATAGGATCTAAGGATCCATCAGGAATTTCTTCTTTACTAGGCATAAAAATATAAATAAAAGTTTCTGTTCATTAGATATTTGCTAATAAAGTCACTCATAAGAAAGTCACTGGCTGAAAATCCAGTTATCCTATCTACTCTATCCACTATATACCTCACAGCCTGAAAGTTGACCCTTATCATGTAATTCCAATCAAGATACTGCCTTCTGTTAAAATATATTTTTTCCTTCAGAAAGTAGAATGCCTTAACCATTATATCCTAGCACAAAATAATTTTTATGATCCTTTCTATCAAATAGCTAGAGCATTTAAGGATAAGATCAAAAATTATAAGAATGGGTCATTCATAAGAATTTTGATGATAATGAGATTGGATGAGGAAAATAGCCAGCACCATGCTTTCAGTGGTTAAAACTGGATAATAAAAACCGTTAGCAGCAATGGTATAATAGAAAGGACCTCAGAGGCAGCTAGGTAGCACAGTGTTTAAAATACTTATCCCTGGAATGAAGAAAACCTGAGTTCAAATCAGGCTTCAGGCACTTACTAATTATGTGACCTAGGGCAAGTTATCTAACTATATTTAACTCAGTTTCCTCTACTGTAAAATACAAATAATAATAGTCCTTGCCTCACTGGGTTGCTGTGAGGATCAAATGGGATGATACTTTATAAATAAAGCACTTTGTACAGTGCCCATATAGAATAGGAGTTATAGAAATACATATTCTTTTCTCTTCTCCTTCCTTTATACTTGGAGTCAAAGACCTAAGTTGTACCCCCAACTCCATTACTACTTTGACCTATGAACTTAAGCAAATAACTTCCTTTCTCTGAGCTTCGGTTTCCTCCCTATCTGGAAAATAGGTTGATAATTCTGCCCGTTCTGTCATGGGGGTCTTTGAGAATTAAACAAGACACTGCATTCAATGTCAAAATCCAGACTTTGACATTTTGAATTTGGATTTTAATCCTGACTTTGACATTTACTGTCTCAAGCTCTCCAACCTTCTATTTTCTCTTTTATAGAATAGTAGAGGTAACCAAAAAGGTGAAGAGATTGGACAAAGTAACCCCCCCAGGTCCATTCCAACTTTAAATCCTAAGGTTTCTATGATCTTATAACCTCCCAATTGTGTAGGAACATAAGAGAGCAGCTTATTTAATATGATGAATAGCTTCAGTCTTTTGACTTCTCCAGCTTAATCATGAAAGGCTGAGCAGAAACATAATTACTGACTCACTCTCTCATCAGAGACATGCCCATCCATCAAGAAAGGTAATTCATTGCAGTTCCTGTTTTCTTAACATGACATGTCATGAGCATCCATCCATTGACATATACCATATCATCCGTGATTTCTAAAGACACTTCTTTCCTTCTTGAGACCAGCCTCCAAGATGCTGAGACAGAAAATCTGGAGCTGGTTTTCTTACCTGTCTGGATACATAATAATCAGTCTCTCCTTTTTGACAATCTTTGCCCTTCACATTCCACAGCCAATTGATTTCTAAGTATTGCCAGTTCCACCCTTGTCACATCTTTCATTTCTGTCCCCATCTTTATATTCCTATGTCTACATTCTTAAGATAGAACTTCACTGACACCTGCCCAGACAATTATAATAGGTTACAAACTAGTCTTCTTGTCTTCATGCTCTTCCCCTTTATAATTTCCCCTTCTCATGGTTGCCCAAGACAATCTTCTTAAGGCACAGATTGATTTATGCTATCCCCCTGCTCAAAAATTTTCTTTGGGAGTAATAAGAGAAGGGTACAAGAAAGGGGATGGGATTCAAAGGGAGGCGGGAGGGATCTTAAAGAGGGAGAGCTGTGTGATTCAAGGGGGACCAATAAGTTTAATACTAGGGAAGGGGGGAAGGAGGGCAAGAAAAAGAAAAGCATAATCTGGGGATATTAGGATGGCAGGAAATACAGAATTAGTAATTTTAACCGTAAATGTGAATGGGATGAACTCTCCCATAAAGCAGAAGTGGAATAGCAGACTGGAATAAAAGTCAGAACCCTACAATATGTTGTTTACAGGAAACACATTTAAAACAGGGAGATACATACAGAGTAAAGGTAAAAGGCTGGAGCAGAATCTATTATGCTTCAGGTGAAGTGAAAAAAGCAAGGGTAGCCATCCTCATCTCAGATCAAGCAAAAGCAAAAATTGATCTAATTAAAAGAGAATTTTTTTTTCCTTTGGCTCCCCATTGCCTAAATAATATATTCAAAACTTCCTTTACCTACTACTTCCCCATTCTAACTCCAGTCACATACAAAAAGCTACCCTTGGTGCTTATATCCCAATATTCTTAATGTCTTAGCCAGCATGCTATCAGATCTGGGCTTCAAACCAACTAGCATGGTATCCTGGCCAGGGCTCTATATCATTCCACATTTGTATAGTGCTCTAAGCTTTATAAGATTCCTAATGACAAAGATACTAGATAATTCTAAACTTTCTTCCAGTTCTGAATTTTATAACAAGAAAAATTTAATGGAACTATTGTTATCATTTTCTAGCAGATGAATAAATTGGAGTACAAAGAGTTTAAGCTGTTTACCTATAGTAACACAGCAATATATGTAAATGTCAGATTAGTGCCTCAAAATAAGATCTTCTGATTTTAAGACTACTAGTTTTTCCTATTATAACAAGTCACAAATCCAGTGAGCATCCTCTCCCAGGCATTATTCTAATTCAGCCATTTTCCCAGCCTATCCAACTTTCCAGACTAGTCAAGGCTCCATCATAGCTAGAGATCCATACAACAACAAAGAATAGGGTATCCACATGAAAAGAAAAATGTTTTCTCTTTGAAACACTCCACTACCACAATAATGTCATGAACAATAGATTTTTCTTCAACAAGGTATCATCTAGGAAGAGAATTTAACCTTCCTAGGCTTCTGTTCAGTGTTGAATCTGTTTTTGTCACTCCTGAATAGAACTTAGTATGGCTTTCAAGTCAAAGATGTAGTCATATCAAAGCATCATGTTAATCATTTGATGAACATCAATGACCTGAAATTATGTAGTTCCATTGAAAACCACATTAAACAGTTACTTTATGTCATGGAAATACCTCCCGTGATTTCAAAATATCATTCAACAAATGAAAATTTCTTCATATTTTTCAAGAAAAAAAAAAAGACTTCAGGTCGTAAGGTTGAGTTTGTAGATCAAATTCAATGACAAGTAAAGGTAATTTGTCCAGATATCTTGGCTTTTTTTCAGTTAGGACACAACAATCATAAAGCTATTTGCAAGAAAGCTACAGCTATATGTTAAGAGACTCTCATTCTATAGTCAAAGTTTAACACATTTGGAGCAATTGATAATTATTCTACAGCAGTCTTTTATGTAAATTTTATTGTTATATTTTTTATTTCAAATCACATAAATTTTCTCCTGCTTCTTTCTCCCTCTCCCTCTAAGTAAACAGTGCTTTAAAACAAAGTTATCTGGTTGTTGTTGTTGGTAGGTGGTTTTTTAAGAGAAAAGGAAAAAAAACATATTAGTACTAGTCCTAATGTATACTTTTAAAATGGTAAAATAGATGATCTAGATGTCCAAACAAAAGCTTGTATGTTGTTTTAAAAAAGAAAAAGAAAAAAAAAAAAAAGAAAGTAGGGCTCATCACCCCAAGGCAACTTTTGAAATATTAACACTTCATCAAAACAGGAGAAAGAAGATTGATAGATGTTCTCAGAGAATATGATAAACAGATTAAAAATTTACAGAAATAATTTTAGACAATGTCTTTAGAATGTAATATGAAAGGATGGCAAGAGATTAATGGCGCCAGATTGATTTAAAGCAGCATGAATGATTTTTATTCCTAGATAGAGCCTATGAAATAGCTAAAATCCAATAGCAGTCAAATGGCTCTCTATGGGTTACATTCACATGGACACAACCAATAATATGTTGACAAAGAAGCATCAGACTAATAGCTGAGTCATGAAGATTTGTTTACGAAAACCAGGCGGTTTACAGTAATGATTCAGGATCTAGTCGGCGTCCCTAAAAGTTACCGAAAGATTATCCTTAGGGATCTCAGGCTTCTTTATAGATGTGTATTATTCAGTGAAATGGTGAGAACTATGTAATGTAGGATATAAAAATTTAGCATCTATTGGATACCCAGAAAGATACAATCAGATGACTAGAATGATGCATCCCAAACAATCTATCTTTTACATTCAAAAGATGATAAATACCCATATTATAAATACAAACCCCTCAGTATTCTTGACATTTCACCAAATAAAAGTGCACGCAAACCTGAGCACCATTATAGATAGAAGCATTGCCCACAACAGCCCAGATACAGCAACAATCCATAAAAGTTTAAGAACCTTTTCAATCAATGTCACCATACCAAATTCCACAAAACATTAAATAGGCCTCTCTGGTTTTCTTATACTTTATTCTTCTCTATGTCATTTACAACAGATCTGCAAAGGCTTTCTTGGGTTCCTCTCATGCAATACTCCTTCCAACTCTGCTTTTGCACAAGTTTTTTCCCATGTCTGCAATGTTTTCCCTCCTCACCTCCATCTCCAAATTTCTTCAAGACTCAGTTCAAATTCTACCTTATGCTGGAAGTCTCTTCCTGTGCCATTCCTCCCTCCCCACAAGCACACACACACACACACACACACACAATCACATACACATACATGTTATACTCCATGGCTAGTGCCATACATCTGAAATTTATTTCCATATTCTCTATTTATGGCAGCTAGGTGGCACACTGAATAGAGTGCTGAATTTTGAAATGAAAAAGGCTCATCCTCTTGCATTCAAATCTGGCTTTGGATAATTACTAGCTATATGATCTTAGACAAATCACTTAACTCTCTTTGTCTCAGTTTCCTCATCTGTAAAATGAGCTGGAGACAGAAATGTCACACAACTCTCGTATATTTGCCAAGAAAATCCCAAAGGAGATCATAAAGAGTCAAACATGACTAAAATGACTGAATAACAACTCTGTTTATATCTTATTGGAACATAGTTGTTTATATATAGCTTCCCTTTCCTTAAAATATGAGGTCCTTGAGAGTAGGAACCACATTTTGGCATTCTTGGTATCCTCAGCATTTAGCACAGTTCCTGGTATATACTAGGTGCTGAATAAATGCATATAGACTGATCATTAAAAAGATAATGGCAAGAGAGCTATCTATCCTTGACAATTTCTACAAAATTTCATCAAAGGGGATGAAGAAAATTAGACAATAATGAAAACTACCCAGATTTCCACAGCACCTGAAGAAATACAAAACATTTTCCTGAAAGTAACCTTATGATATAGATATTGTCACAATTTTATAGATGATACAAGGAAACTAAGACACAGAGAGATTAAGGGACATGCCCAAGATCACAAAGCTCAAAAGTATAAATGAGTTCAAAATGACTTCTGCCACCAAAACCAGTACTCTTTCCATTAAGCCATACTTTCCATTAAATCTGCCAACATCCTCTACCAGCCAGGATTCTATGCCAGGCAGCATTCTTTCTTAGCCAGGGTTCTGTCATAGCTGGCGTTCTAGCCCCTCCAGGGTTCCAGATGGGGTGGTGAACAAAGAAGTCCACATGCTCAGGGACAGCAGGGAAAGGAATTAATAAGCCAGAGGCTGGCAGGAAGCCTAGCCCTGAGTGATGGGAGATAGCTCTGTCACTCAGCTGGACTCTCCATACCAATGTCATACATGTACTTGTGGGAGCAATTGGGCCCCTGTTAAGGCATCCCATTTTCATACTGGTGTCTATCCAACAGCCCCCAGAAATCATCTTTATTTAGAGACAAGACAGTTCAGCACTGGAGAGAAAACCCCTCCTGATGCTTATGGGATGTGGAATCCTCTGTGTCTACTAGTAAAAGGAAGAAATGGAACCATTTAGTGATAACTTTAATGGTAATATAAGCAACCATTGCTCTCTATGTTTCATTGGGAACCCTCATATCTTGAATCATTTGCCAGCCAACCTCAAACACAAAAGCTCACAAGCAGAGATTATATACATTGTGACTCAGCAATGAAGCTTTTGTCTCTTCTCTTGGAGCCAGCTAGTTACCAAAGAGTTAACCACCAGGGAACGAGTTGTTTTTAGCCACCACTACTCATGAAAATGTTCTAGTGAATCATGAAGAGAGTTGTAGACTCTGAGGGGGAAGGAAGAAAGAACCTACTCTGATGAAATCAAACCTCATCTGAAGCTAAAATTGAAAAAAAAATTATTTTTTTTTTTGGTGGGAAAGGAAAGGGACAGATTTATTGCTGATAGAAACTCCCTGATACAAAGAGGCAAATTGGTCATTTTTCAACAATTTATCAACTTAGAGAATGATCCTGATAAAGTAAATGATTTAGTGTGGGTCACACAGCTAGTATCTATCAAGTGTGGGTCTAGATCATTCCTCTTACTGACTCCAAAGCTGATCCGCTAGTCACTTGCAAAACTAAATCTCAAAAGAGGGCAATATTGAAAATAACAATAATAATAATCAGTTCTTTCTAATGTTTTCAATTTGTAAAGCCTTTTATCATTAGCAAAGTATTTCCACATTTCATCTTATTCCATACACACACAAAATTAGTAAGAGGTAGAGAAGGGATTAGAATTCCCATTTTCTAGATGAGTAAGTGGAATCCCAGAGAAAGGAATAAGCTTACCTAAAGTCACACAACAGGTCAATGGCATAGGTTAGAAACCATGTCTTTTGACTTCTGTTTATTTTTCTTCATAATCAGCTAGAAAAACACCACTACAATCAGTTGATGAACTCCAGCAGGGAAGACGTTCTGGCTTATTCATCTATCTCTCTTCATTACCAAGCCCAGGACCCCAAATAGAATCAATTATTCTTTTAAATTGTGGTGCTGGAGAAGACTTTTGAGAGTCCCTTGAACAACAAGGAGATCAGATCAGTCAATACTTAAAGAAATTAATTAAGACTATTCACTAGAAGTTTAAATACTGTAGCTAAAGCTTAACTACTTTGTTTAAATAATAAGACAAAACTCATTGTAAAAGACCCTAATATTGGGAAAGACTGAAGGCAAAAGGAGAAGGAAACAGCAATGGATGAGATGGATAGAGAATGTCATGGAAACAAGAAACACAAGCTTGGACAGACTTTGGGAAATAGCAGATGATAGGCTATGGTCCAGGGGATTACAAAGAGTCATACTGAATAATTGAACTGCATAAATATGAGATGTGGAACTGTATAAATGAACAATAACAAACATAGTATAGTAGGGATGCCCACTTCTAACTCTCAAATTCTGGGATTCTGTGAAGTGTTTGTTGACTGAATGAAATAAAATTAACTACATTTATTGTTCTAACTTATGAGACGTCCTATGTGAGTGTGTTAAAGTAGAGACTCTGATGAAAGGAACTCAAGTCCAGAGTAATAATGCTTGCATATAAAAATTCATAGAAGTAGGGAGACAAACACCACTCCCTGATGAGAAACAAAAGCTGCTATAAGGGGAGGAATGCTTTAGAATTTAGTCATAATATGCCTGTGATCTGTAATCTCCCCTAAAGAGATCCTCAGTGAAATACCATGGCTTCCAAAAGACACAAGATGAGGCAGGCTGGCTCTTGGCTAAGATAAACTGGTAACGATCATCTTTCAGGAGGGAAAGTCGGATTGAATTAAGGTAGTCTTCCCCTATGCTCTCTCTGTCCCTATATTAAAAGCTATCACTTAGAAGGAAAAAAAAACACACATTACACAGGTGTGGAAAGCATTTACTTCTAGAACAACATTCATCATTATAGCCCTGTTGTGAGATTTGGGGTGTAAACAAAATTATCCTCACTTTACAAATAAAAGAAACAAAAGTGTTTCCTTTAGAAAAAGAGTAAATTGTCAGGGAAAACGTGAAATTTGGAGCCAAAGAACTTTAACTTGGGCTCACATCTATATGAGTTCCTTGTGGAATCATCTGAGTCACCTTCTCAGTTCTGTTTCTTCTATAAAATGAAGGGGTTGAACTATATTACTTCTAAGATCCCTTCCAGCTCCAAAGCATTTGCATCCATGAATTTCAGAGATGTAAAATAGCTTGCTTAGAGTTTTCTTGCCAGCAGACATTGGAGCCAACACTTTAACTCAGACTTTCTAACTCCAAGATTGAGTCTCTTGCCACTCTAGCAAGTGCAAACATCTTTATTGCCAAATTACAGACCAAAGTATCATAATTTAGAACTATAAAGAACCTACAAGGTTATCTAGACCAACCAACTCATTATGGATCTGAGGAAACCAAAGTCCAGAAATTATGAGTGATTTTCTTTAGGTCACACAGGTAATAAGAGACAAAATTTGAACTCAGGTCCCCTGATTCCATACCCAGCATTGTGTGTCCCATGAGGGACCTGAGGCTCAGTGATGTGTGATCTGACTTGCCTAAAGCCCTACAAGAAGCAAGTGGTGTCAAAAGCAAGTCTGGAACCCACTTCTTCTGAATCCCATCTTTGGCCAAGAGGTACCACTGCCTATCTGACTGTACTATGTCAAGGTGATCCCTTCCCAGGTAACTGCCACCAATCATTTCCTTCCAAGCCAAAGATCCTTCTCCTAGGGTGGGCCCTGAGGGAGGGACCACCACACAGATGCCTACTAACCCTGCCTCATCCACCCCAGCAGCAGCAGGAGGGAGCTGATTATGTGTTGGCAGTCTCTGTCGTCATCCTCACACGATAGAGATGCAACATTTTTTTAGCTTTGCTTCTCGTGCTCGATCTGGCACGCTCCACGAAAGCAGCCTCAAGCTGTTTAATATAATGTTTGCTAAAAGTAATTGTCCCCTAATTTATTCAATGTGTCAGGTTCCATCTGGCACAGGCAGCTCCAAGAAAGACTCTTTTTTTTTTCTTTAAGAGTTTCAAGGCTCTTCAATTCCCAAGAGCACACTGCTGGAATAAGCCCAAAATGCAGAATTGTTCTCCACAAAAGGCCAACTCAGCCGTCAGAGGTCAGTCAAGATGGAAAATGTGGAAAGTGGTTTAATAATGACACAGGCTGGAAAATGGTAACCGAGTTTAATGAGTTAACACAGTGTTGAGGAGGTCAGTGTTGTGATTTTAATCCCTAGATGATTTAGAATATAGTATCAGGGAAGAAAGCTCTGAGACTATCAGGTCCAACTGAGGCCCAAAATAAATAAATGTATGTCCAAGCCCACAAAAGTATCAAATGCCAAACTTATGACAAGATCTTAGGGCTCCTGATTTGAAACTCATTTTCATTCTGTTCTCCCAAGGACTGTTGCCAATTACTTTTTAAACCCAATTCTTAGGTAAGAGTGACTCCTCATTGCTGTAACAGATTCTAATCCTGATTCTAGATTAAACCCTAAACTAAATCCTGATTGACTACATGTAGAACATAGTCATAGACTGAGTCTTGATTCTGTTTCTTAGATTGAGTCTAGATACTGATGACACAATAAGCTCCAATCTTGATCTATAAATCAATAAATATTTATTAAGTACCTACTATATGTCAAACACTCTACCAAGTCATGGGGGTATGAATACAAACAAAAATAAAATCTACCCCTCAAGGATTTTACAGTATATTGGGAGAAGACAGAACACAAAGAAAAAATGAAAGGGATTAGGGAGAGCCTGACTATGGCACTCATTGTGGGGTAATACTAAAGAAATCCAAAGGAGTACAGCCAGGTGAGAAATAACCTTGGCCCTAGATTTAGCCCTGACATTAACTCCAGATTGAGTCCTGATCTGGTCCCACAGCCTGGTCCCAGGCTAGACTGTGTCTCACCCCACTAACTGCCTGACAAGTGTATGCTTTGGGTACAAAGTAAATCTGTGAAGATATGGATGGCTCAATGCAAGCCCATTCCCCGGATGAGAACACAGCTCAGAGGCCTGTTTGGGGAGGGAAGAGTGGAAAGGAGATACCATGATTCTCCCTTCTATGCTTCTCTTTTTGACAGGACATAGACCTGGCATATTCTGGTGCTGAAGAGAGGAGGTACTAATCCTTAAGTCCTAGCTAAAATTTAAGAGTAAATCGAGTCCCTCCAGAGTTAAAAGGGATTTTGACTTTTCAGGAGACAGGAATTATGACATTTTTCACTTTAAAGAAGAAGCTTTGAGAGAATAGAAGTTGGGACATGAGTAATATGGTTAAGTATGTAAAATACCATTAAGGATCAGAGGAAGCAAATTTGCTTTCTGTGACCCATAAAGGAAGATTGGATACAATGAGGAAAAGGACACAGAGGGAAAGAGAAAACCAGAAGAGAAAGAGATAGTATCAAATAGTCAGATCATTGGGAGTGGGGAGAAAGGCAGAGACAAAAAGAAATAGGGACAGAGAGACACAGAGACAGAGAGACATAGAGAGCAACAGAAACAGAGAGAGAGACAGAGAGAGACAGAGAGACAGAGAGAGCAAAGAGACAGAGAAATACAGATTGTGAAAGAGGGAGAGAGAGAGAGAGAGCGACAGAGAGAGGCCAGAGAGAAGGAAAGAGAGAGAAGGGGAGGAGGAGAAAGAAAGAGGGAAGGAGGGAGGGAGAGGGAAAAGGAAAGAGAGAAAGAAAGCGTAATAGAGAAAGGGAGGAGAAAGAGGAATAGGGAGAGGAAAAGGCAGAGAGAAAGAGAAAGAGAGACAGAGGGAAGGGAAAGGGAGGTAGAGAGAGAAGGAGAGAGAAAGAAAGAGAAGTAAGAGAGGGAGGAAGGAAAAGAAGAAGGAGGAGAGGGAGAGGAAGAGGGAGGGAAGCAGAGAGAAAAAGAGACAAGAGTTTAGGAAAATTGAGAGAATGCTAGACTTGAAATCAGAAAAATATAGGTTCACATCCTAGCTCAGGTATATTTTAACTGTATGACCCTTCTCTTCATTAACTGTATTAACTCCCTCAGTTTCTCCATCTCTAATAACAACTATTATAACTGTACAATGCCTAATTATCGTACCTGCCTCACAAGATTGTTGTGTACACAGAGATAGCATATCTACAGATCTATTTGCAAACCTAAAACTGCTTTAAAATAGAAGAAATAAATTTTAATTCAACCTAAGAAAGGAGTTCTTTGCACTTAGAGTTGTCCCATGATGGGATGTACTGCCTCTGGGTGTCATGCTTTGCTTGGGGCTTGGAGTGGGAACTAAGTGACCCACTTGTTCAGGATTCCTAAGAGGGATTCCTTTTCATTTAGTCATTGAACTAAATAGCCTTTTTAGGTCCCTCCTAACTCTGAGGTTGTAAGATTTTGTGATTCTATGAGACTGTGATATTCTATGCCCTGAGGGTGAATCTATATCCACAAACCAGTAAGAATGAATTTCAGTTTTAAATAATGCATCAAAAGAAATGAGGGATTTCCCAGAAGTGGTGTCTTTAGTCTGGAAAGGGCAAAAAGCTCATGAGGGAGCAGATCTCAGGCAATAAACTCATAAAGGGTAAAGAAAAGGTTCAACATGAATGGAAATTCTCATAGGAGGTGGCTCCCTTTGAAACTTTGAATGAATCAGAAAAAGCTGTAACTCACTCCAAGGAGGATCATGGGGCAGCAGAAAGAGACCTAGGCTAAGAGTCTGGAGACTTGCTACAATGCCCTGGATAGGTTTCTTCCCTGAGGCATTAACCTCAGTTTCCTCATTTATAAAGGAGAATCTATGATTCAAAATTCTCTAAGGCTCCTTCCATTGCCCTAACATTTCATGATCCCATCAACCACAGGCGTATAACTTATTTGAGACCATGGAATCTTGGAATCACAAAGTTAGCAGTGACCACAGAAGCCATTTCATACTACCCATATCCAAATCTTCATGACCAGCAATAAGTCTTATATTCCTTCAAACTTAATGAAAGAGAAAGGAAAAAATGGTAGTCAGTGTTGATGTTTTTCAGTTCATTTGCATTTTTCCTAGTAGAAGTTGAGGGGAGGAAAAGCAAAGAATAGGGATGACCTCCACACAGTAAAAAGAGTCAGTTTGTTGGAGAGTCTCACTTTTCAACCAATTTGTTTAAAGGCCATGTGGGCCCCAGACCTTGAGCAATAACATTGGGTGGCTGAATTATTTTCAGCAATGCTGCCTTTTATGGCCTTGTAAAGCTCCCAGGACACTTCTCATGCTCTATGAATAAGAAATGTTCTCATAACAAGAGCAGAAAGGGTGAGGTATGGAGAGCAGAGTACCAAGGGAAAGAAAGGAGATTGGAGAGAGACTTCACAGACTGTTCAAATGAAGAGATTAAGATGATGTGGTGGAAAAAAGTCATATTAACTTGTTTTAGCTTTGCCACTAATTAGGCACATGACTTAGACAAGCACCTTGCCCCTCTCTGTACCACAGTTTCTTCAAATAAAAAAATAAGAAAGGATTGAACTTGATGTTCTCTATAACAATTTCTGAGTTTGACATTCTATATTTTTCTATCATTGTTGTTCAATCATTTTTTCAATCATGTCCAGTTCTTTGTAACTCTACTTGGGGTTTTCTTGGCAAAGATACTGAGATGGTTTGCCATTTCCTTCTCCAGCTCATTTTACAGATGAAAAATGAAGATAAACAGGGTTAAATGATTTTTTTCAGAGTTACACAACTAGTAAATGTCTGAGGCCACATTTGAACTTAGGAAGATGAGTCTTCCTGAAACCACATCTAATACTCTATCCACTATGCCCCCTAGCTGTCCCATATTTTTTCTATATTTTTCACCTATAACATTAACATTTTAACATTTACATTTAGGTTTAACATTTAACATTAGGTTTTAAAGTCATTTCAATTCTAATATTCTCTCTTCTGTGTTCTAAGATAAAGAAGTAGTTAATAAAGCAGATACTCAATTTAGATGTGACTGGTTAAATTATTTAATCTTTCTCCCTCTCAGTTTTCTCATCTGTAAAGTAGGGACACTGTCTCAATACTTAGCATTCAAAGTTGTTGGGGCTTTCAAGTGCAGTATTGCATTTAAAGAATTTTGCCAACATTTTATGAGAGCTATATACATTTCAATCATTATTATTAAGTTCTGAAGTCTAAGTTCTAACTTTCTATAGTTTTAAATACTTAGTAATGGTTCTACTACTATGGTTTCCTCCTTCTCCTCTAATTGGTAAATTCCTTCCTGATACCTCCATTTGAGGCTTACAAACTCAATGGCAGTGAAAATACAAACTATTTGAACAAAAAAAAAAAAAAAAAAAGGCATCACTTTCTTGCTGTCATGGTACTCTTCAAGAGTAAAGGACGTACAACAAAAACAGCATCCTAATAATTATGCTCCCTTCAAAAAGAGCAATGTTTCTCCCTCAACACTATTGTTAACCAACACACCCAGGGGGCTACCATTCTCCTTTTCAGTCTTCTCTTATAGGTCAATTTCATCCATTAGAATGTAAGTTTTTTGATCTGATAAGCAAGATCAGAGTTGTATTCCCAACTTTTTTCACAGTACCTAACACACAGTAATTACTTGATAGATTATCTATCCATAGATATAGAAACATGTGTCCTAAAAAACCTCATGTGAAAGAAAACTGACTACTGTGTAAGGCAGTCTAAAACTGATTCTGGGTAAGTCTATTCCACTTTTGGGAAGTGTTAATTAATAAGAAGTTTTTCCCTTATGTGAAATCTCCATCTGTCTCTATAGCTTTCTCCCATTGGTTCTAATTCAGCTGTGTGAGACCCAGAAGAAAAAAAATCTAATTTCTCTTCCATCGTTTTCAGTACTGAACCCATTGCCTAGAATATATTAGATGCTTGATAAATATTTGCTGAATGAGTTACTCAATCTCTATTAAACCTATAGTTTTTCCTCTACCTTTTATTCTTAAGCAAGAAAACATGGCACACCCGAAGATATAAAACTGGATTGGAAATGAGGAGATATGTTCTAGACCTGATCATGTGAACAACCCATCCCAACTTGAAAATCCTATGAGATGAACTGGCTAGATTAGTTCCCACACCCTATTTTCTAGATGTTATAATTGGAAAGAATATTAAAAGGACAATAGCTAGCCAAGAGGATAAGATAAAGAGTTGGGTTTTTTTTGTTTTGTTTTGTTTTGGTTTTTGTTTTAGGATGGGAGAAATATCAATATATTGGTAAGTAATAGGAAGAAGGCAGTAAATAAGAATAGCTTCTCAATAAGCAAGATAGAAGATGATAGTTGGAGTACTTTGCTAAACTGGGAAGATAATAGGATCAAGGGGGGATATAAAGAGTTCATCTTGGCAAGGAAAATGGGCATATCTTCATTGTCCTAAATCAATCCAATTTGATCAGCAAATACTTATTACTACATTCAGGGTACTGCAAACCATTCAGAAAAGGTAGAACAAGAATCCAGTTATCTAAAAAGAAGCTGGAAGGACCAAGTAATCTATTTGATGACAGTTAAAATACAAACAATTTGAACAAAAAAAGTGATGACCAAATCTAATAAAGCAAAATTTAGTATGGATAAAAGTAAATTCCATTTGGGTTCAAAAAATCAATGTGAGAACATATTCAGAGAACAGTTTGAAAAAAATGTTTTTTTTTTGTTTTTTAGTGATCTGAAAGTCCAATAGGTGTAGGCAAGGAGATGTCATCATCAAAAAGTTTATATGTTTAGGTGATATAGTGGATTGAGTGCTAGAGTTGAGTTCTGGAAGAACGCAATTCAAATCATGCCTCAGATACTTAATAGCTGTATAAGCCACAGAAAGTATATTAACCTCTCTCAACCTCAGTTTCCTTCTCTGCAAAACAGAGATGAGAAGGTCCCTATTTTACAGGGTTGCTGTGAGAATAAAATAGTATAATATATGTAAAATTCTTTGCAAACCTTCAAGCACTCTACAAATACTAGCTATACTCTTGGGCTTATTTGAGAGATATAATAACACAATTTTCTCTTTTCAGACCAGACCACAACTAGAATTATGTGTTTGGTGTTGATCTGAACATTTCAGGAAGGGCTTGAAAAGCTGGAATGTGTTTAGAAGAGAGAGGGAAGGATAGTGAGAATTTGGAAACCATGTTATCATAGACTTCCTTGAATAAAGTAGATACTTAGTATAAAGAAGATTTAGGTAATTTTCAAGAACTTGGAGGTCTGTCATGTTAAGGATGACCTGAACTTCTCACATTAAGTCCACAAGGCAGAAGTTGAAGTATTGGATTGAATCTGTAAAAAGGCACATTTTTAGACAATGATTTTCCCAAACTGTCCAAAATTGGAAGAGGCTGTCTTCAAGCAATAGTGGGCTCCTTAGCACAGAAGTCTTCAAACAGGGATGGAATGGTCACTTGCAGAGGAGTGTACTGTTTAAGAAATACTTGAACCAGATGCCCTCTGAGGACACTGACAGATCTTAAATCTTATAATTCAGTGATTCTTGCAGTGATGTAAGATATTTTATGGATTGAATAAATGTGGGCCCCTTCAGATCCATTTGCCTTCATGGGATACGATTGCTGCAATTGAGAGGTCTCCTTGCAGATTTGTCCGAGGTATTAAATGGTTAGTAAAGTTTAATACCCAGAAAATAGGTTTTAAATTGATTAAAGTTTATGAACAATCCCAGCTCCATAAGAACTACTCAATTGATCTCTTCTCTTTCTCTATCTCTCTGTTTCTCTCTTTCACTCTCTCTCTCTCTGTCTCTATGTCTATCTTTCTCTCTTACTGTCTTTCTTCTTCCTTCCCTCCCCCTTTCTCTTTTCTCTCTCTCCTTCTCTCTTTCCCTTTCCTTCTCTTTCTTCTTTTTTCTTTTATCTCCCTTTCCCTTTCTTTTCTTTTATCTCTCTCCCTCTTTCTCTTTCCCTGATAGCTGCCAGCTCTTACACCTAACATTGTTCTCAAATGCTATACACTGCTGTGAACATGTGTCCTCATATAACTAGGGTACATGGACTCTGGATCCATGAAGAAAGATCTTGAGTGTAGGTGAAGAGAGTTAGTTTTGTTGTAGTAGAAAGAGCCTTAATTATAAAGTCAAGTTTCCTGATCTCTAGTCCCATATCTTTGACTAATTTACTATATAACAGTATAAATTACTTTCTTTTGTGGGTAGGAAAGGAGAGACTTTGTTTTTTCTTTCCTGTATAAGATGATGCTGTTAGATTAGATTACCTCTAAAGTCCCCTTTAATAATATCTAACAATAATATCGTGCTTTAAGGTTTACAAAGTACTTTATGTGCATTAGCTTATTTAATCAACACAACAACCCTATATAAGGTAGATGTTGTTATACCATTTCATAGGTGACAAAACTGAAGTTGAGAGGAGTTAGGCAACATGTTTGGTCACCAGCTAATAGGTAATTAAATTGATATGTAAATTTAAGTCTTCTAGATTCCAAGTCCAAGATTATACTACAATGTCTCCATTTTTCCTTAGATCTTTAAAATGTTATTGTCTGTGATCTCAGGTGGCTGTCTATTTGGTGACATCTAAAATTACATCATTAGTGCTTTCTTACCCTTGTGTAAGCAGTACTTTCCCCAGGTTTCTCTGGTAAGGCAAGTCCAGGAGAGAGAGAACCATTCCTATCCCAAGTGCCAAGGATAGTTTTTTCAGATAGTCATAGATACCTACCCATTCTTTCAAGCCTAATCTGAGCAAAATGAGGCATCATAACCAAAAAAGGGTAGTGAGGAACCTCAAAGATCTTGCAATTTAACACCAACTCAAAGTATGAAATTTATATATAGCATCTCCAAATAGTGATCATTTGATTTCAGATTAGGCAACTTCAATGAAAGCTCCAATGAAAAAATTACTCTATCTCCCAAAGTATCTCATTCCTCTGTATGAAAGCTATTATTAATAGGAAGTTCTCCCTTGTATGAGTGAAATTGGCCTCCTTTTAACTTCTTCCCCACTCCCAGTGATCATAATTTTTGCTTTTCAAGGTAACACAGAAAAAACACTTTTGTCTATGATTGTCATTCACATATTCGAAACTATAGATCACATTTTCTCTTTTATCTACAATTCACTTCTTCAGATTAAATTTCACCAATTTATCTGAGCCCTGATGATGTTCACATTGCATGCTGTTCATTCCTCTTGCCCCCTCCATCTCAGAAATAATCTTCATTATTTCTGGCACAAATATAGGGAAATCCAAAGCAGATTTGTGCATCCAACATTTATTAAAAATGTACTAGGCCTGGTGGTGATCCTGGAGCCCTGCACACAAAAATTTATAGGATATAGGAGGTTATAATTTAATGGTGGAAAAGGCAAGGGAGGGGAAAAGAAGTAGAGGCCAAATACTGTGAATTATGATTAAACACATGTACATCTCTCCAACACTACTTTAACCATCCTTCTCATCATCAATATCATCAGCAATATAACCGTCTTGTTAACACCATTACCATAGTAATCATCACCATTGCCATAATGATTGTCACCATAACCACTGCCACACTACCATAATCACCATCATCATCACTCTCTGAATTCCTATGCACATCTTGATTTCACTAGCAATATGGTTGACAGCAATAGAGCCATCATAAGCACCATTTTTTTTTCCATTTTCATCATCTATATCATCATTATGACCACTATCACTTCATGCCTTCAAGCAACAAGTGGTAAAAGATTTCAGGAAAATAAGAAGGGGTAAAGGCTTCTGAGAAAAAAGCTGCTCCTGGAAAGATAATGCAGAATGTTGGAGGGGATGTGGGAAAACAGGGACACTAATACATTGTTGGTGGAACTGTGAACACATCCAGCTATTCTGGAGAGCAATTTGGAACTATACTCAAAAAGTTATCAAACTGTGCATATCCTTTGATCCAGCAGTGTTACTACTGGGCTTATACCCCAAGGATATACTAAAGAAGGGAAAGGGACCTGTATGTGCCAAAATGTTTGTGGCAGCCCTGTTTGTAGTGGCTAGAAGCTGGAAAATGAATGGATGCCCCTCAATTGGAGAATGGTTGGGTAAATTGTGGTATATGAATGTTATGGAATATTATTGTTCTGTAAGAAATGACCAGCAGGATGAATACAGAGAGGATTGGTGAGACTTACATGAACTGATGCTAAGTGAAATGAGCAGAACCAGGAGATCATTATATATCTCAACAATGATACTGTATGAGGATGTATTCTGATGGAAGTAGATTTCTTCAACAAAGAGAAGATCTAACTCTGTTTCAGTTGATCAAGGATGGACAGAAGCAGCTACACCCAAAGAAAGAACACTGGGAAATGAATGTAAACTGCTTGCATTTTTGTTTTTCTTCCCAGGTTATTTATACCTTCTGAATCCAATTCTTCCTGTGCAACAAGATAACTGTTCAGTTCTGCACACATGTATTGTATCTAGGATATACTGCGACATATTTAACGTATATAGGACTGCTTGCCATCTGGGGGAGGGGATGAAAGGAGGGGGGTGGGGAAATCGGAACAGAAGTGAGTGCAAGGGATAATGTTGTAAAAAATTACTTTGGCATGGGTTCTGTCAATAAAAAGTTATTAAAAAAAAAAAACGAAGCAGTGGATTATAGAATTAGAGCTGGAAGCAGCGGTGTGTTGGAAGTGTGCTGGCTCAGTTGTCAAATTTTCACTGTATTTATACCTCAGAAATTGGCAAACCTATCAATTAGAGTTTAATTTATGGTTTTGGTGATTATCTGAATTTAAGAAATTGATGAAGAAAATATTAATATGCAGATTAATTTTTTTTAAATAAAAAGAAAAAGCTGCTCCTTCAGATTAATCAGGATTCAGTTAAGTATAGAAAGGAACTGGGGGCAGCTAGATGGTACACTAGATAGAACAAGAGGAAAACCTGAAAACCTTAGTTTAAATCTGGCCTCAGACACTTAGTAGCTGGATGACCTTGATCAAGTCACTTAACTCTGTTTGCCTAAGTGTCCTCATCTGCAAAGTGAGCTGAAAAAGGAAATGGCAAAACACTCCAGTATCTTTGCCAAGAAAACTCTACACGGGGTCACAAATAGTCTGAATAGACTAAATAACAATATAAAGAAGGTACTTTCAGGAAATAGAGAAGAGGCTAATGGTGAACACAAACGAACCAAAGAAGAAATTCTTTAATGTGCAGATAGCATAATTAAAAATCATTTGTTTGGAAAATGTATAAAAATAATTGGGGAAGACAAAAAGAGAGGTAGAGCCTGAGCTAAACTTTACCAGACTGCTATGATTGTCTAAGATGAGAGGTGAAAGAATATAGAAAAATCAAAAGATAACTCCCCCCAAGACATATAGTGGGAGAGGAGTTGGGGAGCAAATTCGGTTTTATCCCTGTGATTTTACAAGATTCTTACTCCTCCTGCCCTTCCCCAATATCCCCTACCCATTCTGAGCTCTGTTGCGCCTCTTGCTCAGAGCTCAAATCTGCTATTGTAGTATTTAGAGCTACTGGAGAGATAAGAGTTAGAGTCGAACTCCTCTCAATTTACAGGGGAAGTTAGGCAGAGAGAGAAGTGACTTCCAAAGGTGACAGGTAACAGATATTGAATCTGTGCTTTGAATTTAGATCTTTTAACAATAGATTCAGTATTCTTTCTACTATATCACAATGCTTTCGTCCTGAGGTTTGATTCTTTCTTCTTATATATTGGCTCCCCATTGTCCATCTAGGAAGTAGGTAGCCTACTTAGGTAAGTCTTGATTTACTTATACAAAAGTGGCCTAAGCCATCTCCTAATCCCTTTAGTTAACACTATCTATCACTTAAGGGTTAGGGAGTAACATAAAGTACATATAGAATACCACCTAAAGCCATTCTCTCCCCTTCATCATTTTCCACAATCTTTGTGCAAAGGGATAGGGTCCAATCAGGGGAATCTCTGATCAAGTGGATGAGTCCCCTGATAAACCTAATAAAATAATAGTATATGATATTTTGGAGGTACCTAAGAGGTACCTCCCCCTCCAAGAAATAGAAATATGCCTACTGCCACCTTGATGGTTGCATTTCAGATTTAACTAAAGCAAATTTAAACTAAAGCAAATGGGCTGTTTCCAGCAGAGCTCTCCAAGGTCTCTAAAAGCTAGCCAACTGATCAACTAGCTCTCTCTTGTTCTGGGACTTCACAGACCAACCCATAGCAATTCACTCTTACATTCAGGAAAATGTGGGTAGTAAGGAATAAATCCCTAGGCAATTTTGTCTTCCAGGAGCAGGTGATGACAGTATGGTGCAGGAACATATCACAGGAATCAATAGGTATTTGCATTTGGTTTCAGAGGAAACTGTGACTTTCTACAATTTCTTCTCCTCAAGGAGCACATAATGTCAAGTCATGGCAAAAGCACATGATGAGGCACTTAGGTGAATGGAAGCAGGTAGTAGTAGGTGGCAGTAGGAAGTAGAGAGGAATTCTCATCTGTCTTCTGCTTTTCCCTCTCCTTCTCTGAATACAAGAGAGACATTAGAAGACTCAGAGTAGATTTTCTCAACACAAGAGAGAGAATAAACCACCTTATGAGAGTTTTGCAGAAGGACATGGTGAGATTGTATGCACTGGTTCTCAGCCTTCTTAAATAAGATTTCCTGATAATTTATGCTCAGCAGAAAAGGGAAAAAAATCCCCTAGCCCCAGTGCTGCTAACTTCCTAAATTGGAGAGCAAAACTCATGAATTATTTAGAGAGTACTACTCCAACCAAAAGGTGTTTGCTTGTTCAGTAGCTCTAAGAGCATACTCACCCTCTAAGGGAACAGGATTCTGCCAGCACGGATAGGACCCTGTGGGACCAAAGAGCTCCTCCAGAATGTCAGACCATTGCCTTAATAGGATCTGCAAAAATGAGTTCCCTCCAGGGATGTGGAAGGGAGCTGATGGGATATTTGAGCTATTTATGTCCTTCTATATTTGTTTAGGGGGTCCTTTTAGTACTTTGTATTATTCATATTTTCTGTGGTGTGAAATAAAATACATTTCAAAACTGATACTATATTATAATGAGCATTCTATGGAAACTAAGAACCCCTTTTACACACACTTGAATAAACCCAGACATTAGTCATACTATGATTATGTTAGAAGGCATTGATGAAGTAGTTCCAAACTGGAACAACAAGCCAAAGAAGTTGGAGGATCTTCTTTAAGTTAGACATTAGAAGCAGAATGAGGTCCATGTAAACCATGAGGGACTGAGAGCATGGGTTACATATTTATGTATTACTTCTCTCTCTTCCTCCTTCCTTTTCTCCCTCTCTCTCTTTCTCTTCCTCTCTCCTTCCCTGCCTTCCTCCCCCCTTCTCTTTCTCCTCCCTCTTCCTCCCTCACCCCTCCCTCTCTATATACATACATACATACATAAACCTAGCTAAATAGGAAAAGGCTTATGATTAATAAACTGGTCACTTGTCTTTGACATGGCAACCTATAAACCAAAGGAGTAAAAAATACATTTAATGGTCCTCACTAGTACAAGGCTTTCCTTTCGGCTTTTATCATAAAACTGGCAAAGTTATAGGAAAAATGGCAGAGTTTCCTAAGGTTTTGGATCATTTATAAACATCCATTTAACTTTGGGTATTATAAATGTAAGATCCGTGTGCTAAAAAGAAGTTTGCAAGTAGACTCCCTACTAATAGAAATAGATCATACAAATCTTGATATTCTCACTATAAATGAAACCATAAAACAAAAGAAAGTTGCAGCTCAAAGGAAGAGTGGCTCACAGGTTGCACTTCAGAGAAAAGAATTAGAGAAATTGTTTTTGCCTTGCAACCATACATAAAAAGAAACATCACTTCATGGGATAATTGATTATTTCTTGCTGTATTGCTCATAATAAACATGTCTTTTAAAGACTACTATAAAGATAATGTGTATTCTATGTGTCAAGAGTTATTGAAGTTTATTAGGAGGTAGAAAAATTCAATAAGAAACTTGATACGATCTCAATTAAACCAAATATATCCTTTAATGTTAAAGATTTCAATGAAAAAGTGGGATGGGAATTAGATATATAGATAGATAGGTATAGATATAGATTTATACATATGCACATATAAACATATGTATATGTACATGTATGTATGCTGGAAAAGATGGCTTGGGAGTAAAAAGTAAGAATAGTCAAATGATTGTAGATTGTTAAGAAAGTTTACACCTATTGATCCTGAGTACTTATTTCAAGAAAAAAGTCAGAAGGACTTGGAAATTATCACAGAGGGAAAAAAATTACATTGCAACAGAAATAACACTATCTATCACTATGAAAGTCATCTTCAAATCAGTTATCTTATGTATAGATCAAGCATTGGCTTGCCAGAGAAAGGATCAAAAACAAAACTATATTAGAAGAATGAATAAAAGTGAGAAAAATACCACAAAATTGAGAACACTATATAAATAAGTTTAGAGAAAAAATAAATGTGAAATGGACAAAAGAAAACCAACTTTCATAATTTCCAAAAGAATGTTTATTACATCATTATCATGTATCAGATACTATGCTAAACACTAGAATTATGGGGGGCGGGGGAAGAGACAAAAACAATCTCTGACCTCAAGGAGCTTACATTCTAATGGAAAGACAATACATAAAAACTAGCTATATATAACACATAGACAGATTTAAGGTAAAAGGTAACCTTAAAGAAGGAGGCACTATAAGATAAGTCTCTTGAAGAAGATGGTGCTTGACCTGAATCTTGAAGCAAGAAAGCATGGAATTTGAAGAGGTAAAGGTAAGTAGGAGAAATATTCTAGGCATGAAAGATATAATAAGTGAAAATTAATGGAGATAAGAGCTAGAGTGTCATGTGTGAAAAACTGCAAATAAGTCAATTATGCCTAAGTTGTAGAGTATATGAAAGGGGAATATAACACATAAGAAGACTGAAAATTAAAGATGGGGTTAAGTTAAGACAAGCACTAAATGCCCCCAGAGTTTATATTTTATTCTGGAGGTGATGAGTATCCAATTGACTTTATTAAGGTAGATGGAAATGATATAGTCAGACTGAAACTTTAGAAAAATTGCTTTGGCATCCATGCAGAAAATGGATTGGAGTTGGAAGAGACTTGAGGTAAAAGCAATTTAAACTGAATGACCAAGTCAGGGACCAAACTGAAAAAGAGCTTAAAAATAAGTAAAAGTAGAAATGGGGGCCATAAATGTAGATGGCTTTTTCAAGGAAATTTTTCACTATCTGAGAAATGAATGAGGGATATAAGATAATAGCCAGAAGAAATAGAAAATTATAGTACCTAGTAAGATTTTTTTTAAGATAAAGTGAGTTTTGAGATGTTTGCATGCAGTAGGAAAGAAACAAGTAGATAGACTGAAGATTAGGAACAGAGTGGAAATAATTGAGACAATCTATTGGGGAAAAAATGAGAGGGATAAGCTCAGAGATACAGGTAAAAGGTTTGACATTGAGCCACCAAGAAAGAACACCTCTTCATCAAAGACTAGAGTGAAGGTGAAAACAGTGATGGATTCTGACAGGGATGGGAGATGAAGAAGATTAGTTGAAAAGCTATGGGCAAATGACCTCTGCTTTTTTTCTCGAGATCTTCTACTGAGAGGGTGGTGAAGTGGTGAAGTAGTTGACATGTAAATCTTGAGAAGAAAAAAGGCTTATTCTCCATTTGATAAATGATCAAAAGATATGAACAATTTTCACATGACCATTTCTAGTCATATGAGAAAGTATTCTAAATCATTATTGATCAGAGAAATGCAAATTAAGACAATTTTGAGATATCGCTATACACCTTGGAGGGGATGTGAGAAAACTGAAAGACCAATACATTGTTGGTGGAATTGTGAACGGATCCAACCATTCTGGAGAGCAATTTGGAACTATGCCCAAAGGGCTATCAAACTGTGATCCAAGGTTTTCTACAGGGCTTATATACCAAAAAGATCTTAAAGGAGGGAAAGGGACCCATATGTGCAAAAATGTTTGTGGCAGCCCTTTTTGTAGTGGCCAGAAACTGGAGACTGAGTGGATGCCCATCAATTGGAAAATGGCTGAATTAATTATGGTATATGAATGTAATGAAATAGTATTGTTCTGTAAGAAATGATTTCAGAGAGATCTGGAGAGACTTACATGAATTGATGCTAAGTGAAATAAGCAGAACAAGGAGATCATTGTACATAGCAACAGCAAGATTATATGATGATCAATTTTGATGGACACAGCTTTTTTCAACAATGAGACAATTGAGGCCAATTCCAATAATCTTGTGATGAAGAGAACCATCTACACCCAGAGAGAGGATTATGGAAACTGAGGGTGGATCATAATATAGCAGTTTCACTCTTTTTGTTGTAGTTTACTTGAATTTTATTTTCTTTCTCATTTTTTCTTGATCTGATTTTTCTTCTGCAGCAAGATAATTATATAAATATGTATGTCTATTTTGGATTTAACATATTTTATCATGTTTAACATATATTGGATTACATGCTATCTAGGGGAGGGGATGGGGAGGAGGTAAAATTGGAACAGAAGATTTTTTAAGGTTCAATGTTGAAAAATTATCCTTACATATGTTTTGAAAATAAAAAACTTTAATAAAAAAAAAGAAAAGAAGCTTTAAAACAAACATTGAGATAAGTAGAGTGGGAAATCAGTTAGAGAAGAGCAACGGCATTATTTTGCTGTGGTGAGGACCCAATTAAAATTAGAAACCTAAAATGTTTAGTGGATCCAGTCAGAAGTTTTATAATCTTTTCTAGTCCCAATCATCTATTCTATGCCTAGAAGTACAGGAAGCAGATGAATGAAATTGAGATTTGGCAAGGCATTATTAAAGATAGGACAAGGAGCAATGTTAAGAATAATGCAAGGTTGAACCAATTCATCTAGAGGTCAAGAATTGGAAGAATAAATCACGTAGCTAGAGCAAGGATGATGATTTGGGGACAGACTAAGGTACAGGGAGTTGAAGTTATAGGAGAAAAAGGAGTAGACTTAAGCACTATAATGAGGATAGAAAAAGAGCCTAGAAACTGTTCCAACAAAAAAAAAAATACAAAGAGATATGTCATCCAAGTTAGTATAAAATATAAATTTATTTGTGAAATCTTATATAGTGGGATAGAGGAAGATTAGACTTAGTATCACATCATAAAACAATAATAAGCAAGGAGCAGAAAATTCAATGAGGAACACAATTAAGCCATGTCATCTGGAGGACATTTAAGGATGGAGCAGCAGAAGGAGTATAACAGATGAAAAATAGAAATGATCTATAGATAATTTTTTTAAAAAATAAATTTTTTTCCACCATTAAATTAAAACCATCACAAACAATGTAATATCAGGGGTCCCTAGGTGCTGCTGCATGAGGAAATGAAAATGGTTCTCTTGGAGAAAACTAATATGGGAAGAGCCTCTGATTGTCACTAAGTATACCTAGAAAAGATCCATACAGGAAGAGACATAATTTTATGGAACTGGGATGTTATTTCTTAAGATTTCTATAAAAATATATTCTGTAAAAATAACAAATGCTTGCAACAAAGGGGAGGAGCAAGAATCACTGATCTTACTAAAATTTGCAATTGGGGGAACATAGAAAGGCACCTGAGAAAATATCAATAGTCATGAATTAATATGGTTATTTTCTAGCTCTACAAAATCTTTATGAGAATAATCAACATGTGTACTGAAGTGATACTTTATAATGGAATGAAAAGGGAACAAGAAGGTTTTCACAAATTATATTCTACAGTAAATAATATCTTTGCATGGATTAAATGGTACAAGGAATACAAGATCACACTCTGCTTATTGTTTTCTGACTAAAAATATATTTTATGTGATTAAAAAAAATGACTTCCAGGAGCTCCTCTAACAAGTTATCTTACATAATTAGATTAAAATCACCCAAGATTTCTTGAAATATACAAATAGAGAAATAACTTTGTTAAACCTTCTTTATAATGTGAAGCATAAAGCAGAGAGGCATAAGCTTACCAAATATGTTTGCCACTGTCATGGATAGTGTCCAGAGGAATTCAAATTGAAAAGAGAGAGACTCCTTACATATGGGGAGGTATTCTAAATGTTTCTGCTTAAAGATGGCATTGTTCCAATTGCCTTACATTCCAGAACATTGCAAAGTTTCCCAAACTAAATCACTAATCGTTCAAAAGAGTTTAGTTTAGCTAGTCCAGATTGTGATATGCGATTTAATAGATAATCCATGAAACTAATCCATCAGTACATATATCTTAGACAAACACTACTAATAGACAAGGAAATGTCTACCAAATTGAATGGGAGATAGCAGTGAGCAAAGTTTTTTTTTTTGTTTTGTTTTGTTTTTTAATAATAACTTTTTATTGACACAACCCATGCCAGGGTAATTTTTTACAACATTGTCCCTTGCACTCACTTCTGTTCCGATTTTTCCCCTCTCTCCCTCCATCCCCTCCCCTAGATGGCAAATAGTCCTATATATGCTAAATATGTTGCAGTATCCTAGATACAATATATGTGTACAGAACAGTTCTCTTGTTGCACAGGGAGAATTGGATTCAGAAGGTAGAAATAACCCAGGAAGAAGAACAAAAATGCAAACAGTTTACATTCATTTCCCAGTGTTCTTTCTTTGGGTGTAGCTGCTTCTGTCCATCATTGATCAATTGAAACTGAGTTAGATCTCTTTGTCAAAGAAATCCACTTCCATCAAAATACATCTTCATATAGTATCGTTGTTGAAGTATATTATGATCTCCTGGTTCTGCTCATTTCACTTAGCATCAGTTCATGTAAGTCTCTCCAAGCCTCTCTGTGTTCATCCTGCTGGTCATTTCTTACAGAACAATAATATTCCATAACATTCATATACCACAAATTACCCAACCATTCTCCAATCGATGGGCATCCATTCATTTTCCAGTTTCTAGCCACTACAAACAGGGCTGCCACAAACATTTTGGCACATACAGGTCCCTTTCCCTTCTTTAATATCTTTTTGGGGTATAAGCCCAGTAGTAACACTGCTGGGTCAGAGGGTATGCACAGTTTGATAACTTTTTGGGCATAATTCCAGACGAGCAAACTTTTTAATAGCCAAGTTTTTCACTGAAACAAAGAACTATATTTTAAATATCAATATCTTTCTATTGATCTTGTATGATTTCAGATCATAGAATACTACAGTATTTGAAGAATTAAGATTGGAAATCACCCAAAGGGCAATGAAAGGATACATAATGGGAATGATTGAATTGTAATATATCGCCAATAAATGTGCATGAGAAGTGGGTGTAGAATATTAGAGAAATTTGATACAGGAAGATGGAAATGGCACTTAAATAGCAACATTAAAGAATGGCTGATCAACAGTTTACATTTAATGTCAAGAGATGAAGATGAAGGATGCTAAAATATGGGATTGATTTTCTTTGAAGGATTTTTATGAGAATGTAGACAAGAGTCAGTGTAGACAAGAAGTTGTGGGTAGGTTGCCTTGGATGAGGAGCTCTCAGTGATCAGAACACAAGTCCATAGAGAGTTAAGTAAGATCTAAGGAAGAATTAGGTAAGTGAAAAAAGTAGACAAAGATAACAGCTATGAAAAATCAGAATCTTAAAAGATAACTTTCACTGGATGGGAGTAGTGAGGGAGAGTAGATGTAAGGAAAGTTTCCTGGATGAAATGATATCTGGGTTGAACTCTGAAAAAAAGGAAATGTGAGGGGAGTCAGTCTCAGAGAATCAGAGGAGATACACTATGCATGTGTTTCTCTGTATGTATTTGATGTAACTGTTGTGTTGTTGTGAGTATGTTATTTTTAACCTGGAAGATATTTCCAGGATTTCAAATTTAGACCACAACATATTGAGAAACATAACTTTTGAGCTGAAAAAATAACACTCCCCTCCCCCTAAATCTTCAATTCCACCAACTCAAGCATCTGGGATACAGGGGGAAGGTGTGTTTTGCTTTCTATCTATCAACCCCTACCTCAGTCTTCCAATGAGGGATAAACAAACAGCAGGTTGTCAAAAATGAATCAACTTTTTTTCTATGTTTCCCCGAGAATCTTTCCAATAGACTTAAGACTCATTTATATAGAAAAGGGATTGGTCTACTTTCCAAGGATTGAGTGAGATACTCTCTGCAATTTCCTCTAATTCTGATAGTCTTTCTCCTGTGTTTGAAGGTTCTTTATGACTTTAAAATTCTATATCCTATATTCTTAAATTTTTAAAAGCTCTGACATTCTGTGTCTGTTCATAGTTCCATATGTGACTCTCCTGGAAAGTACTGGTTTTCCTGTGCTTAGATATTTTCAAGTGAAGACTGGATAACCTTTTTGATTGAGCATTTGTACAATTGGATTTGTGTATAGATAACATTTAAATTAAATTAGATCCCTTGAAATTTTGGGATTCTATAACATCAACTCTGACATTCGATTCTCTAGGTTCTAAAGTACCTTCTGGATCCAATATTCTCTGCTTTGTGATCCTTGATAAACCAAAATGAGAGGATTCACAACCAAATAGAGAAGTTAGGAGTCAGAATGGTCCAATCAATGTACATGCACATCCCTTGACATGGACCTGAATTATAGAGATGTGAAGGATGGGAAAATGGAGGTATCCTGAAACTATCCTTAACTTGGCGTGCAACCTAAGACCAATCAATTAACTCTTTCCTTGAGTCTAAGTTTCTTTATCATTCCAAAGAAACAATAATATCCAATGCTAACATTTTATACATGACTAAAAGGACATTATAGAAGCATTTAGCAGAAAAGGAGCAGGCTATTGTACATTATTAGTAGTACCTTGCACATGAAAAAGGTGATACCAGACTAGACTGGTATAGTGGGGATGGGGAAGAAGCATTGAAATTAGAGGCCCCAGATTAATATCTTGGACCTATCTATGTGATCTTGGACCACTTTCCCTGTCTGAGCATCAATTTCTCCATTTATAAAATGAATTGTATCATCACTAAGACTCATTTCAGCTCTAAATCCTTCAATCTGATGCTGCTGGCAACTTTACCTGCCTGAATCTTTAGAAACAGGATTTTCTCAAAGATCTCATAACAAAACGTATCATCTAGACCATGTGCCCTAGGACCTGGACCCTAACAAGCATATCTAAGGAAGCTCTTTTCCCAACCCTTCCATTCAAAGTTCATTTTGAGCCAGAAAAAGTTTTAGGGCATCAACATCACCCTAGAAACAAACATTAAAGCTTCCCTCATTCTGAAGAAAGACCAAAAACTTCAGGAAATCCTTCCAAACCCAGGGTTGTTGTTGGAAGCCACAGAGCCAAGAGTGAAGAAGTCTAATCTGTAAGGTGTGCCACTTTTTCATGCAGATCTCTGCCACTGGAACAAGGGCAGACAGGCAGGAGCACAGCTTTGAAGCCAGATGTGTAATTGCACATAATAGAATACCAGGGATAGAGAGAACCTTAGAACCTAGAAGACAGAATGTTAGAAAGAGCATTAAAAAGTTAGATATGAAAAAAAAGCCTTAGAACCTAAAATGTTTGAACAAAAAACATAGAATATAACAGTTGGGATGACCTTGAATATAGAATGAAGAGTAGTAGAACACAGTATGTGTTAGATTTGGAAGAGTCTCTCAGACAAAAAAAAAAAATAAGACTAAAAGGGATGCTTACATACACAATGTTAGAACATAGAGCATATATTTTTGGGCGTACACAATAATTTTTTTACAGAAAGAATTACATAGAAAGGCAGAGCTATCATATCCCTTAGAACTGAAAACATTTTAGCATTTTAACATGTAAAATGAATGTTAAAGTGGGAAAGGGAGTTAAATTATAAAATCTATGATGTTAGAGCTGGGGAAAATCTTCATGGAATATTAGAACATAATAATAATAGTGGTAGTTTACATTTATGTAGGCTACAAGGTTGGTAAAGTATTTAAATCTATTATCTCACTGAATCCTCACATTAAGAGATAAGCACTATTTTTATTCTCATTTTATATATGAGAAAACTCAGGCTAAGTAAGCCCAGGGTCACACAGGTAATAGGTGCATGAGGAAGGCTTTAAACTCAGTACTTTCCAACACTAAGTCTAGCACTCTATCCACTATTCTACCTAACTCCATAGAAACATGGAATATGCAGATTAAAAAGAACCATGGATATCACCTAGTCCAATTCTTTCATTTTGCAAATGGGAAGGCTGAGGTGGAGTGTCAAGAAGGGACTTAACCCAAAGCTATATACCAAGACAATGGTAGAACTGGAACCCAGATCTATTCCATTGCTTCAGGTCCTAAATTTGCAGATTCATTCCTCAATCCCTTTGGTTCAAAGAACCATCTCTTCTGTATCCATCTCCCTTCCCCAAAGAAGCCTGCCTGACATTCCCTGATCCCTCCATCCTCACTCTGAAGTGATGACCCCTCCCCCATTACCATTTTAATAGTACCTTGGGCTCCCAGAACCTTAAGGTTGAGGGAGTTTTTAATACCTCTCTAAGGAGGAATGAAGAGGAAGAATCATTTCTCCCAGAGGTGACTTGGAGGACAAGTTGATTGCAAAGGTTCTCCCCTGGGTGAGCAGGGAGAGAAATACTGCTCCCATTTTATTGCTGCACATAAAAGTTCTGACTTTTTTTGATGACCCCCAGCTACAGCGGCACCATCATGAAAAAGGAAACAGGGAAAGTCATATTTTTATTCATCTTTCCATAGAGCACTCCCCTTCCCCCCCAACACATACATACTCACACACACATTTTACTCAAATTCAGATGTATACTAAAATCATCTATTGTGTTGAACCAACATTTACATAACGGCACTGTTTTCAAGGAATGACCTCTCTGGGGTGATACCCAGGGACCCTGGCCTGGGAGTGAGGAGACCTGGCCTCTGATCTGAGCTTTGCCATTAATTATCTGCATGACTTTGAATGAATCCCTTCCCTCCTCTGTTCCTCAATTTGTTATTGTTGTACAGTTGTTTCAATTGTGTCCAATTCTTCACGACCCCATTTGGAGTTTTCTTGGTAAAGATACTGGAAGGATTTGCCATTTCCTTTTCCAGTCCACTTTACAAATGAAGAAACTGAGTCAAACAGGGTTAAGTGACTTGCCTAGGCTCACACAGCTAGTAAGTGTCTGAGTCCAGATTTGAACTCAGGAACATGGCTCTTCCTGATTTCAAGCCTGGCTCTGTACCACCTAGGTACCCACCTAGGTATCTAGGTCCCAGATACTTTGTATGTTAAATGAAGGTAGTTAGACTAAGTATGGACTAAAATCCTTTTTAGCTCTAACATTCTATATTCAATTTTATTGCATGACATAGAATGAAGGATGAGGAGGCAACACACTTCTGAGTAGGAAGGAGAAGCAGTAACCTAAGCCCCTCAGATTTTCTTTGTTTTCATGTTGGGTTCTTAGGAATGGACCTACCAAATTTGCATGCATAAGAAAAACATGAGGACTAAAGTCATTGAATTTAAATATTTATCTCTAAAGGAAAGAAAGGACAGAGGTGGGACATGTGGAAAAATAATATTGGTGGAGACAAAGAAAAGGGAAACACATAGAAACAGGGAGATAATTTAGAGGGTCATGGGAACAGAGAAAGATAATGGAAGAGTAAAAAAATGTTTATAAAGAGAAAGAGTAGAAAAAAGGGCAATAAATGAGAAATTAAAAAGAAAAAGAATGAGAAGAACTGTGATAGCAAGGCAGAGAGAATCTAAAGAAAATTTAGAGGATAGGACTGAAGAAGAGATGAAAAAGTGGAAGGTTGGCTTGCCAACCCTTATCTATTTTCTAAAGCTATCATAGATTCCCAATCTACAAAAATAATATTATAAGGCATCTAGTTCAACCTGCAAAAAGCCCATCTTTGACATCCTTGATGAGCACTCACCTTTTGATGCCACTGAACTCTAGGTTTTTCAAATTAATAATTGACATTTCTGTCTTGATAGAAGATTCACATAAAACTCAATATAGTCTTCTTGAAACAGATAAGAATAGCCATTGCCTCACCAGTCCAATCCCTCTAACTACCTTTCCCATTCCCATCAATAGAACCTACATCATTGTATTTTCTCATGTTTGGAATCATTCAGAGCTTGAAAGAACATTAGAAATAACATGGTCTAATATTGAGGAAACTGCTTTTAGGGAATCATAGTATGAGACTTTACATCTATTTCATTAGCTTTCTTATTAGATTAAGCCTACTATTCTAATTTTTGAGGTCTTTTGAGATCTTCATCTAAAGTCATGTCTCTCCCTTATTTATGTCATCTAAAAATTCGCTGATCATGGCCTCATGTTTTCATCTAAGTTCTTGGTACAAAATATTGGATAGGACAGAGCAAGTGACAGATCCCCAGGATATTCTACTAAAGACTGCCTCCAAGTTGACACTGAACTATTCCTCAGGTTTAATCAATGTCTAATCTGCCTTAATGTAGTGTCACCTAGTCTGCATCACTCAATTTTATCTGCAAAGGTAGCATGAGCATCTCTCAAACATTTTGCTGAAATATAAGTGTATTAGCATGTCTCTAGTTATTCTGAATGAGACTGAGTCCTTAATACAATGTCTGGCATATAGTAGGTGCTTAATAAATACCTCTTCCTCTCTCTCATTCTCCTAGATTTACAATTCTAGCAACCTTGTCCAAAAGGGAAATAAAGCTAGCATGATATGATCTATTCTGATTCTTAGTTATCTATGCTTTTATGGTTCTTATTATCAGTGCTTCTTTTTCTAAACCTTTGCAAACTATTCCTATAGCAATAATAATACTCAAGGAGCTTTCAGTGAGCCTACAGAAAGAGGAACATTCCAATAATTTCATCCAAGTACAAAAAGTAATTATTCTATTCTGTTGTGCAATAGTTTGAAGACTTTTAAATATAAAAGAATAATAGTAGGATAGTGATCTATTCTAGGACTAGAACTATCAGAATATCATTGGACTATGATGAGAAGAATGAGATGATAATAATCACTGCATCATCATTGTAAGTATATTTTCTATAAGTTTTCCATGAACCAAAGTCAAGCTTACAGACCTATAGTTTGAAAATACCATGATTTTTTTTTGAAAGTCAAGATGACATTTTTCTCAACTCCAGTATTGTGTTACGTACCTCTCCCATTCTCCATAACTTTTTAAAGATCACCAGTAATCATAGTTCAGCAAGCTCAGCCACCATTTCTTTGAGTATACTGAAGGCATGATTCATATGGACCTGGCTGACTTAAAATAATTTAATGCATCCAGAGATTCTTTTATCTAATCACATATTTGGGGTTTTGATTCCCTATTCATTAATATTTCTAGGCCTCTTAAACTGAGAGAAAAACAAGCAAAATAAGACTTTATTATTCTGATTTCTCAATATCATTTCTTTTTTTAATTTTTAATTTTTTTATTATAGCTCTTTATTTATAAAACATATTCATGGGTAATTTTTCAACATTTACCCTTGCAAAACTTCTGTTACAACTTTTCCTCTTCTTCCCCTCACCCCCTCCCCTGGATGACAGGTAGTCCAATACATGTTAACTATTCAACATTGTTTCTTAACCACATCTAAACTATACCAAAAAATTAATTAATCAGCAAATATTTCTTGAATACTTACTATGTGCCAAGTATAATGTTGGGACCTAGTGATAAAATGGAAAGCAAAAATACAAAAATAGTTCCTTCCCTCAAGAATATTACATTTTAATGGGTAGGCTGGGAAGGAAAGAAGATGGGCATAACATAACAATAAATAGGCACTTATAAAACACATACAGAATAGAAGGAAGGTATTCTTAGAGGTTAAGGGAAAAGTGCTGGTGAAACAAGGAAAAAAAAATCCTATCCCTTCTTTTATATCCCTATTGCCCCCAACATAGCTTTTAAAAAACCTCCTTAAAATCTGTTTAATATTCATTGCCAAACTCAATTCATTTTAAACTTAAGCACCCCTGGTCTATACTTGCAGTACTTTCCTACTCCTTTAAATTCATCCTCAATTACCTGTCCTTTCTTCCATTTCTATAAATGTCTTTTATTAATCTGTGTTGGTTGATGAGTTCCATGTGTAATCACATTAGTCTCTTTAGATAATTCTCCCTTTTCTTCATCATAATCATTTCTACATATAGATTCAGAATTTTCTATTTCACAACTTTCCTTTTTCCTTAGGTCAAAAACCCCTGTAGAATTTTTAGCCATAATATTCTGCCCTTTTTTTGTAAAAACTGTTTAATCTTTCCTTGCCAAGTATAGGATACATATCTTTCTGTGACCTTTTTAACTTCCCTTCTTGTCACAATCTTCTAGATGTAATGGTATTGTCCTCCGGAGATTCCCATTTTATTTCTATTTATGCAACCAGCCCATCTTTGTTAGTCAAAATATAGTTCAGAATTGCAGTTCTCTTTAATACTTCCTACACCTTTGCAAGGAGGAAATTTTAATTGAGGCAAGCCAAGAATTGATCAGCTGTTTTACTATTGGTAGAGAAAAAATTCCATCAGAAATCTGGATAGTTGAAATCTCTTAGGAATTTATAATATGTTTAATGAACTTATCTATTTTTTTCATTTTAAAGGGTATTATCATCCCACAACACTATTGCCTTTGTATCTCCCTTTATTGAGCCTCACTCAAATTCTCTCCACTATACTTGTCTTTTCTAGTACTTAGATTTCATCACAAAGATTTCTCTTAGTATACACAGTGATATTTCCCCTTCCCTTTTTTCTATTCTGTTCCTTTTGAATAAGAGTATATACCTTGTCGTGGCTCTTAAAGGAGTGTCTGTCGTATTCTAGAGCTCAGTAGATTCATAAATAGAGCAGAACTCTGTAATTCAGTTGTATTTTAGAGTTTAATAAATTAAACACAATGCATTCAAAATAAAATATTTCTCTACAAATCTCTAGTGTATTCTAAAATCCAGTCTAAAGATGATGATGATAACGACAATGATGATGATGATAACATACAAAGCGCCTACTATGTCCCAGTCTATGATAAATGCTTTAAAAATAGAACATGGACATACCAGTGTGTCTCTTCACTTGATAACTAGCTTCATATGGGTACTAAGGAAATTGTTGAACAAAGTTATTTCCAGGATTACATCTGCCATAGTCTCTGATTTTAGTATACACATGGGAGAATACATGGTAGAAAAGTGCCCTTTGTTCTACTGAGTCAAATGCATTTTAAAACTTAATAAACAATAGACACAGCAGGATTTTATATTCTCCACACTTTACAATCAGTTGTGTGACTGTGAAAATGCAGTCTGCTGTAGAAAATCATCTGTGAAAGCCTGCCTGTTCCCTTGTTATATTTTCATAAAATGCATGCATAGATCATTCTCATAAAGATTTTATAGAGATGAAAAAGTAGGAATATGTGTTGCTACTTGCTAATTTTTTTTTCTTGGTTGCCTTTTTAAAAAATGATCTCTTCCATTCTGTTGAAATCTTCCCCTCTGTAAGGTATCTCGAAAATTGATTCCCCAGGTGTTGCTAAAATACTATCATCTCTAGAATGGATTTATTCTGTATGATCAGGCTCATCTACTCTTCCTGTCTACATTTCCTTAAATATTATTGTCACTGCTTCACAAAATACATTTACTAGTAAGATTTAAATGTGGTGCTACCAGTTTCATTATTGAAAAGGAGAGGTCACAATAGAAATACCAGATCTGTTCCCCTTTGTGTCCATTTTTTCTCCCTCCAGTTTTATCTAGAATTTCTATGCAATATTATGCAAAAACCAAGCTCTAGTTTCCTTTGTGACTCTCTGGAAGTCTCTCTTTCCTAGAAGACATGACAAGAAAGTTAAAAATTTAACCCTGAGGCATCCAGCACAAGGTAGAATTTGAATGGATCTCCAGTACTGGTACATATCATATACATATCCTGGCTGTCCATTACTGGTATTTAGTCATGTCTTCATTCCTTCCATAACTTCTCTCTGGACTTTCCCCACCATACTTAAACAGGTACCTTTACCTTCCCCTACACTCCATCATATCCCACTCCTGCCTCCCTATACATAGTACCTCTCATCTTTTTTATCTTTTTAAAATGTATTGATTCCCCCTTTGGAATATGGGCTTTTTGAGGGCAGGGACTGCTTTTCTGCTTATACATGTACAGCACAATGACTGACACATGATAATTACTTAGTAAATGTTTCATTGACTGATTGACTCGTATATCTGTGGGTAGAGATGGAGAAACACTGGATTTCAGACTACTACAAACAGTTCTTCTTATAGCAGGACTCAATCACACTTATAGTTGGCCAGCTTCACTTGAACTCAGAGCACTCTCTCCTTTAGTCTGCAAACTTATACTTTTCTTAATCTGAATGAGCACTTTGTCAGTCTCCTTCCCCTACCCTCTTCACATCACAGATTCATTGGGACATAGGTTTAGAATTGGAAGGAACCTTAGATGTCCAAAATATTCACTTAACTATGCTCTGTGATATAGTGGATAGAGCACAGGACCTGGAATCAGGCAAAGCTGAATCAAATATATACTCAGACATTAACTTGTGACCTGAGAGGTAAATCACTTAACTTCTGCCTACCTCAGTTTCCTCAAATGCAAAATGGAAATAATAATAGCACCCATTTCCAAGGATTGCTTGAGGATCAAAGGAGGCAATATTTGAAAGTGCTTAGCCCTTAATATATTCCCTTTCCCCTCAACTGATGAAGAAAAATATTGATAAAGCTGAAGTTCTTGATTTACAAAACAAGGAAAATAATACTGTCTCTCACCTAGAGTTTTTACAAGGATAAAACTGGATAATACTCAGAGCTTTGCTTGTCAAATAGTACTCTCTCTCTCTCTCTCTCTCTCTCTCCATATAGATATATAGATAGATAGTTATTATTATTTTGTTGTTGTTGTTGTTGTTTTAAGTTATAATTATCTTCTTGATAATTCATTAGCTTACATTTACTCTGATCACTGCAAGGCAAAGATTATGTCCGATGAAATGACATGTCTTTTTGGTTTGGGGTTCCTGATGGAAACCAAATTCTTCCACATCCTTTGCTTTACCAAAGAAAACCTCTGGGTTAGCAAATTATATTTACTTTTAAAATTAAAACCAGTCATAAGCAATTATGTACCATTGATAGGTCTTAGGCCAAGGAATGTTACATTATTGTATGCTCATTCTTCCAGGTTCTTAATTTTGGACTAAAGTTGGCTTTTGTATACTTCAGGGAGGAATATCTTGCTTAAGCTTTCATTTGTTTGGGGTGCTTTTGCTGTTTTTTTGGAATACTAAGTATTATCCTATTCCCAAATCTCAGAGACAGCAAGATCTCAACACTTCCAAAATGAGCTATTCTAAAGCTAAGTCCTACTCACTGCCCTCCTTGTCTGAGCTCTTCAAATCTCTGACTTGGTTCTGTGTGAATAACACTCCTATTATTTTCATCAATTCAACAGCAAAGTTTAATCTTCCAGATGTCGAGTTCAGACTTAAATAGCTTGCATTCTGCTGAAATGAGGGAAAGAGATAGTATTATATAGACAGTCAAGTTAATAAATGTTCATTAAATACCTACTATGTGCCAGGCACTGTGCTAAGTGCTGGGGATGCAAAAAAAGCCAAAAGACAGTCCTTGTTCTCAGTCCTTGTTACCTTTACAAAACCCATCCATCTTCTAGGCCCAAAGTTTTCTTCATGTCTTTCCCTACGTTTTCCTTCTAAATACTCTATCCTACTGATTTGTGCCATATGAGACTCCCCAACTTCTCTTTCTACCGATTTCTCCATCTTATTACTAGCAGTCTTCCCATTCTGAAGCCTGCTCTAAAGTCAGTGCATTCCTAGCCCAAACTATAATTTTCTGAAGCTTCCAGATCATGCTCACTTCACTACCCCTTCATTTCTGGACTTCTCTAGCTCCTTGCGAACAGCCTTGGCCCAAGGGAATGTGATCCTGTCTCTCTACCATTCATAACTCCTTGCTATCTGCTGCTGTCCTCCATTAAACTTCAAATTCCTTCCTTTTTTGCTTCAAGTTACATCCTTAGCACTGTATGTTTGGCACATAGTAATGCTTAATACTTTTTTCTATGTATCTATCTCTCCAATGTCATAGAATGTGAGAGCTAGAAAGGACTTGTGAATATAGAACATGACAGCTTGAAAGGCTCTGCAAAAATAGAATCGAGACAGAAAAGATAGAAAGATAGAAAAGATCTTGGAATATCCAGATTAGACCTAGAGACAGAGATAAAACAGATGTTCCTAGTGCCCTCAGAAACCACAATTGAATGTTTTCACCCTTAAGGCAAACAATACAAAAAAGACAACTTTTGAGACAATTCCATTACGGAAGGGACCTCAAAAATCATCATTATACAAGGTCCATGGGAGAAGAAATACCCAGATACTTATCTATAGTGAAGAGGCAGAGAATCCTCCAACTTTGACAACTATGGGTTATCATCATGAGGTGCTTGTCCAATTGTCCATTTCCTGTCTCGATGTTTTTGATCCAGTGGTCCTCTATACCTCATTTCTACATCCATAATTTTCTTCAAAACTTAATTTAAATACTACTTTTTCCTGAGGCTTTTCCTGATTCTCTCAGTTTTTAGTGCACAAAGTACTTTGAATTTATTTTGTGCATGTATATGCATTGATAGAAATTATTATTGATAATCAATGATTTGGAGAGATCCAGAGTTTACTCTTTTTTCTAAAGTTCTGTTTTCAAAAGTTTGGTCTCTTGAAGGACATTACTGAGAATGAAATTGGATTAATTTTCTTAATAATTTCATTCAGACCCCACCTAAATGGGGAAGCTTGTGCTCCAATAAAGTTTGGGTGAGTATAAATTCTTTAAACAAATTGCCCCAAGATTAGGGATAACTTAAATAAATGACATATGGTCCAGCCCCTCACTACAATATTCATTCTCTCATTAATTGTTTACCAATAAGTTGATTGCCAGTCTTCCTAAGGATACCCTTTTACAATGGCCATATAAGACATGAGCCTGCCACCATAATTGTCTAAGAGAGAGGAAGCCAAATGACCATCCTTTTATAAAATCATTAATAAAATGATTAAATTGCTCAGAAATTATGTCTCAAGCTTTTTAATTTCTCTATATATAGATATAGACATACTTAAAACATATGTACATATACACATAACAACAGCTATGTTTCTACATACCCCATACATATACATACATATACCCATACATATAGACATTTGTGTGGACATGGGCATAGATATTGACATGGATGTGGTCATGGATATAGTCAGATGCAGACATAGATATATATTGAATGTTGTAAAAATCTTAGTAAAGTTTTAAGGAATTTTTTTGGGGGGGAGGGCACAATTGGGTTTAAATGATTTGCTTAACTTGATTAAGTAACTGTCTGAAGCTGGATTTGAACTCAAGTCCTCCTGACTCCAAGTCTGTTTCTCTATCCACTGTGCCACTTTAATGTCCCCATTTTTAAGTTATTAAAGCATAATTCTTCACCAAGACTCCAGGGACATTCTGTAAAAGAATAGGGACAGGACTTATGATTATGATTTCATTGATATGTTGTTGTTCATCCTTCATTTTCAAAAAGAACCAATGACAGATGAATTGGATTTAAGGGAGGCAGAAGTGCACAAACTGATCAGCCTTACCTCCTTCCAGAGTCATTGTAATACAGTGGCAAAACAAAATAAAGGTTCAGGACACCATGGATGAGCTTGCCATCTTCAGTGCCTGACCAAGCTCTAAGCACTCCATAATGAATACTTCATTCACCTTCTTTACCCCTGAAACAAATTGTTCTCACCTACCCATTCTGCTAGGGAAGTCTTAACATACTTGAAATATCCCCCTAACTTACCAATGGGCTTAAAGACTGTTGGTTACCCTCATCTTGGGTAAGCCCATTTTTAAGATGATTTTATCAAGGTTTAATCGCTGTGCATGCTACAGCTTCTTGGGCCCCCTGGTGAGAACTAAGGAACAGATAAACACCAAAGGTAAATAAAAGTGCATCCCTGAAAAGGGCTCAATAAACCCTCACACCAAAGATGTTAGTCCTCCTTTGGCACTCTTAATCCACCCAATCCCTGATTTTCAGTTCTCTTTTATATTTTGTCTTCCCTTATTATTATTTTGTAAGCTCCCAAAAAGAAAAAAAAACTCTCATTTTTATGTTTGTATTCCAGGTACCTAACATAGTCACTGGAAAACATTAAGTGTTTAATAAATGCCTTATCTATCTCATGTCCCTATTGAGAAATTAAGTGACTTTCTCATGGTCTCATAATCTACATTTGTAAGAGACAGAACAGGAATCTAGGTCTTGCTGGCTTCGAACCCAGATTTCTAGTCACTCTCTAAGTGACTGTCTAAGGCTGTAAGATGCAGAGAAGTTTTTGGTTCATGTTGGTGGAGTTTCCTACTTCACATAGTGTAATTAAAGCTGAAGTCGTATTCCCTTCACCTACATCCATACATAACTTCCTTCTGGTATAAGTTCCCTGAAAAGAGGGAATATTTCATTTTCATCTTTGTATCCCTAATGTTAACATAGTCTGGCATATAGTAGATGCTTAATGAATGCTCATAGATAGCTAGATGGATAAGTAGGATAAAAGAATTAAGTGCTATAAAGGACCTTAAGAGGTTTGTAAGTTTCTTAAAGACAGGGATTCTTTTTATAGCACTGGTGCTTAGCACTGTGTAGTAGACACACATAGTTGGCACTTCATAAATATTTATTGACTGATTGATTATCTAATCCAGTCCCCTCATTTTAATGAGAGGAATGACTATTTTTCTATATTAAAATCAATTAATATTGGGAAAATCCAAGATTTTTTCTCTTTCTATTTCTTCATTCAAAATCCAGTACTTATGGACATTACTGATAGATAAGATGCACCTCTGGGTACATGTTTCTCACCTCACCAAACTAAAAGACCTTACATCTAGAATCTAATCCAGATAGAATTCTTATGCTACCATTGTTCGTTTTTTCACTAACAGGGTGGAGGATAGATCTGTTTGTATAGATAGTCCCAAGATGTGTTTGTATAGATTGTCCCAAGGTGAGATTGTCTGGCTTGAGATGAGTTTCTTTTTGACCATGACTGGTATAATCAACGTATATACCCAGGCCCTAACTAGAATAAGCTCAATTCTCATTATAATATTCATTCTCCCATCAATTGTTAACCCATCAAAATTGATTTTCATTTGTCAGGAATATCCAGTGTTCCAAGCATTGTTGAACATCCTCTATGATTCATCTTTGGTGCCCAAGATTGTCACTGAGTGTCATTTTATTAATCAATGGCCATAATCAATTAAATGATTGCTAATTACCCAGAAATTATTTCTCTTGGACTTTTTATATTTCACATTACTGAGACCCAAAAAAAATATAACATTGACTTATGCAGGAAAACATGGGGAAGAAGTAGCACAGCCTGAACTTAAAATGTTACAGATGAGGAAAGGGAGCCCCAAAATGGAAAAGTGTTTTCCCCAAGGTCACATATCTGACTAGTAGCAGACAGAAGATTAACATCTGAGTCTCTCATCTCCCAGTCTGGTGCTTTCCCTTTTTACCCTGCTGCCTATTTGAAGAGCAGTCTAGCTTCCTAACTGGTAAAGGAATAAGGTCCAGCTGGGAGGAGGGATCTTAACTTTAAAACTGGACAGAAGCCCAGATAATAAATCCAATCCCTTCATTTTTACAGGTAAGGAAACTAAATCCTACAAAAACAAAACCACACAGGTAAGAGGAAGAGGTGGAATTTGAATACAGTTTCATTCTGAATACTCTGATTCAAGATTCAGAATTGTTTTCACTATATCTTGCTGTCTCTTTAATACTGCTAAGGGTTTCTAAATTTGCTCAGGAATGAAGGTCACAGTCATGTCAGAGCTAAAAGGTGAGCTTTAAAGAACTCATTTCCATTTTAGTGCTTTTCAAATAGATAGATAGATAGATGGATGGATAGATAGACAGACAGACAGACAGATAGATAGATAAAAATCTGCACCCCTTAAGTTTGAATTCCATTAGAATGCTTCTGCCTGTCTCTGGAATAAAAAATCACACCATTAGCAAGACACAGATATTCAATCCTTTCACAGGGAGAGGAATTATCCTGTCACCTAGCTGAGGTGCTGGACCTACCTTTCCTTGTGATTAACGATATCAACCATTGCATACACCATTCCAAAAGGTGCCAGAAGATGATTGCTTACAAAATGTACCAATTACAACCACCTTCCCCCTCACCCTCCACCCCTCTCCCTAAGCCCCCATCAAATAAATAAACAAGTCGTCTGCCAGGCCCCCAGAGAGTCTGAAGATAACAAATCGGTCCTCTCTTTACCTGATGAGAATGCCCAGTTATTTGAGTCGGAATAGCATATCTCCACTCTGATTGGATATAGGGCCTGGAATTAAATGTAGTACAGAATTCTCAAGGATGATACATGTTACTGAGGACAGAGGAAGATAGCATTCCAGACTTCCCTTTTTATTTTTAAACATTTTTTATTGATAGGAATGGGAGTGAAGAGGGGAAAAAAAGAAATAGGAGCATTTATTAAGCACCTACTATGTGCTGGGAACTGTGCTAAACATTTTACAAATATTATTTCATTTATACCTTATAACAACATTAAGAGGTAAATTCTATTATTATCCCCATTTACAGATGATGAAACTGAGGCAAACAGAGTAAGTTACTTGCCCAGGATCATATAATTAATGTGTCTAAGCCCACATTTGAACTCAGATCTTTCTAACTCCAGGCCAAGTGCTCTTCTTACTGCATTACCTAGAAGTTACATGATCTTGAACAAGTCACTTTATATCTGCCTCTATTTTTTCAACAACTACTGCATAGAAAAAAATAACATCTTTCTTGCAGATTTGTTATAAGATTCATATACAAAACATTACAAACTTAAAGTGCTATTTAATTGTGGATATTATTGTTATTATTATTGTTGGAATAATAATTCCAATTATTGGAATAACTGAGAAGTATTACAAAGGGTCATGGGACTTCTCACTCTGCACCATCTTCATGGGAATGAATAGTTTCAAATTTCTCTACCTTCTCATCATTTTATTTTCTAGAAATTTTCTCAGCCCTATTTTTCTGCCCTGCTGAGCTCCTCTCAACAAACTAGACTGCCCCTCCCCATCAGATATGCTCATTGGAAGACCTTTCACTTATATCTTAACATGAAGAAGAACAAAGGACAACCAATATCCAACTCAAAAATTGTCCTCTCCAGGACATCTTCCTTGATTTAGAAACATTTAGAAACAAATTTCTGCCTCAGACATCACACACGAAACTTTGTATCTCTCTAATGTACTTAGCATGTAAAACTTGCTATTAGAATTCTCTATTAGAATCTTGTACCTAACTCCATCCCTCACATCAACTCTGTCACTGGGGAGCCCGTGATGTAGTAGATTGAGAACTGTCACCACTGTAAATAGGGATACCTACTATATACTTAATATCTCTTAATGTTGTTGTGAGGTACAAATGAAATAATATTTGTAAAATGTTTAGCACAGTGTCCTGGGTTGAAATCTTGTCTGTGTGACCCCAGGAAAGTAATTTTAAGCAACTATTTAAGTTTTCAAGCTGCAGAGAAGGTAACAATCTGTATGAAGAGAGAGACCATTCTCAATTGAGAGTTTCCTATATTATTGGAGTCATAGATCCAGACCCTGTCCCCATCGTCCTTTTACAGCAAGAACAATGTTTTGCACAAAGTTGGAAATGAATGGAATCAAACTTCAAACTACTTCCTTCTAGCTCCCCAATTCCCAAGGTGACTTTTACTTTTGAGTGGCTAGAATTTGGGGTCAGCTCTTTCCTCTTCCATCCCCTTCTTTAGTTGATATATTCTACTCTTATCCTTTCTCCACTATCATCTCATCAAATGAAAGAGAACTGGTATCTAAGATTGATTGGTTAAGATTGATTAAGACTTGTGCATTCTTCTAGGTCATCTAGAAGTTATCTTGATCATCTCCCTTGTTTCCAGTAAATATTAATATCTCTATAGAAGCATCTAGGTAATCCATTGGGTAGAGTACTAGACCTGAAGTCAAGAAAACCTGAATTCAAATCTGTTCCCAGTCATTCACTAGCTCTGAGACTCTGAGCAAATCACTTAATGTTTGTCTCAGCTTCCTTAACTGTTGAATGGGGGTGGTGATAATAGTACCTTCTCAGAATTATTGTGAGCAATAAAAAGATAATATTTATAAAGGGATTAATACAATGCTTGGTATATACATAACAGGTTATCAATAAATGTTATTTCCTTCCTTCCATAATGAATCAATAATTTTCAACTATGTTCTTTAAAAGTTCACAGTTAAGGAAATTCTACAACCTCCTTCAGTGAGATTTTTCTTATGTTAGACTACCCAGAAGTTCTTCTTTATGTCTAAATTGAATCTTTTATATCTATAATTTTTCTCTTTCCTGCTATAGCTATTTTTTTTAAATAGTTACTGGACAAGAACCAAAGATCTATTAGTGAGGGGCAAGGAATTCCTAAGACTCTCTAGTTACTATGGGAAGGGCCCTACCCCACAATAAACCCTTACATTTAAAAACAAAAAGAGTGCCATAAAGGGAGATTGACTTTGTATCTCCAGGGCCACACAAGGTGTAAACAGAAGTGGCAAAACCAAAACCCAGCTCTATTGGCTTCCAGACCCACGATTCTTCAACCATACCTTATAGCCTACTGCGAACTTGATCCCTTTAATTAACCCTGACATCCTAAGATCTTCTCGACTAAGTCTTCTTCAACTTTTTGCTGTTTGTTTCATGGATCCCTTTTTAACTATCTAGTGAAGTTTATAGATCTCTTCTCAGAATAATGTCTTTAAATGCATAAAATAAAATACACAGAGTTACAAATGAAATCAATATGCATCGAAAGTTATACATACACATAGAAACACAAGCACACACATAAAAGCTCACAAACAAAAAGTGCCTAAGTAAAGACCATTACTTTTATAGTTGTGGAAATTGAGGGCAAGGATGGTTAAGAAATTTATGAAGGATACTCAATTAATAATAGAACAAAGATTCAAATCTGGGTGTCCTTTGCACCAAAATATAAGCTCTTTGCACTTCACCTCATTGGTTCTCAGCGACTGCTGTTTTTATTCTTCACCCCATTGGAATGTGGTGTGCAAAGGACAAAGCAATCCTGACTGTTCCATAGACCTTTCACAAAACAACTAGTCAGCAGATTTCACCTGCTGACCCAAGAGGGAAAGCAAGTTTTTCACATGTGTAAATTAAAAAGAAAGACAAGGGGAAAATAAGTCTCACAACCTAGTTCCCAGGTTTATAAACTGTAACTGGAGCCTCCTGCCTCATAGATCAGGGGCCTGAGTACAAAAAGGCTGCTTCACACCATTCAAACTGCAATATAACATCTCTCCCTTCACCTTCTCCAGCCGTACCTCACATCTGAACCTGGCCCTATAGTCTCCTTCCTGCACAGGTGGTCAAGTTATCACAAAGATGGGGATTCAGAAAAAAAAAAAAAACATAAAGAGAAATGGTCCAAGTGCTGTTTCCACTGAAAGGATAAGGAAAGGGATAGTTTGTGTCCTCTAGAGCTCTGATGCTTATTTCCCTGGACAGACTCAGAGTACACAAGAAGGAAGTAATAAAAATAAAATCCATGGCCCCAGTTATATATACACAAATGGACAAATCCTGGGAAACAAATACAGTGAACTGTATATCTTAATGCAAAAATATACATTTGAGTTCATAGACATAAGTAATATTTAGATAAATGGGAGTGTTGAGTGACCAGTGTTGCTAGAGTGACATGCCTTATACAAAAAGTACAGGGTATGCAGGGGAGAGAGGATAAAAGACAAGGGGGAGAGAGAGATAAATGAATTGGTGAGGAGTAAGTGCCAAATCTATTAAGAAGATAAACTCAAACTCATGAGGAAATCAAGAAAAGATAGGTGAGAAGCACTATGAAGCATATTTAGATAAAGGTCAACAAAGATAGAAATAGAAGTGATATTATCAGTGAAATATTCTTCAGAACTCCTGAACTGAAAGAGGAAAAAATGAGAAGTTCAGGATCACAAGTCTAGCACTGAGGCATGTTACAGTAATGGTGGGGGAATTAGCTGGGTATTTACTGCAACTCCATCTTTGTCCTTCCTTTTTTTCCCTTTCTCTTTTTTCCCTCCTTTTCATTCATTGCTTTTTCTTTATTGCAGTCTATATTTCTTCTTTTTATGTCTCTGTCTCTATGTCTTTTTTAGTCTCCCTTTTACTCTCTTTGTTGCTGTCTGTCTTTGTCCTCCTTCTCTTCCTTTCTCCATTCATCTCTTTCTCTCGCTCTCACTCTCTCTCTCTGTCTCTTTCTCTCTGTCTTTCTGTCTCTGTCTCTCTGTTTCTCTCTCTGTCTCTCTCTCTCTGTCGCTCTCTGTCTCTCTCTCTCTCTCTCTCTCTCTCTCTCTCTCTCTCTCTCTCTCACACACACACACACACACACACACACACACACACACACACATTCCTTAGCTTGCCTTCAAAAGGCAGTCACATCTTTTATGATTCCACTTCTCCAATAAGAGTAGCTATTGCTTTCCTACTAGATGCATAGATAAAAATTTACACTAAATGTCATATTATAACAACCTAGTCACAACAAGCCTAGGGTATATAGGACCAATTCTCTGTCATTGACATAGTTCCATTACTTGAGGCTGACCATCAGGATCATTATAGATTTGTGTGTGTATATACACTTGGACTGGCAGCCATGGAAGATTGGCTATCTCCATATTCAAGCTCTGTGAATCTGTACCCTGAAAGTCTCTGTAGAAGTTTTGGGAAGGAAAGGAGTTGACTCTGGATTTAGTTCTTCTGCTTTATAATAATAAACAAAGTTTCCTTTAC